>NC_056733.1:1137091041-1137248541 GCF_019279795.1 Protopterus annectens | reverse complement strand
TAGAAAAACATCAAAATGTGCTGGTCTCATTTCCAATACTACATCTGTGCATGATGCAGAAATTATATGCTAGAAAGACAGTTAACCTTTGACAGAAAAACGTAGAATGAAGTACATAAATACTTATAAAATCTGTCACATGATGGCAAGATGAAAAGATCTCTAACCAAAAGTACAACTTCATGCTTACTGCATGCACACAATGCTGTGACTACAGCACATATTAAGTAATCACTGCAGAAACAATACAGTGATGGTGACATGTATTCCCTCTTCACTGTGCTTTCCACAATGAAGTAATCTGTTCCCTCATCACTGTATATGAAAGATACAGTATCAAAAGCAATGGTTTTTGTATCTTTACATGCTAAGTGCAGTGACCACAGCATTTATTCCCTTAGCAGTATATATAAACAGACACATTTATAGCCCCTGTTTTTTTCCATCACCATTTGACCGAATCACAATAACTGAGACAGCATTTCAATGAAAAACAAAATCAAAGGAAAAGTGTTTCCTATGGAAGAATTGACCTCTGCACATATCCCACATACAAGACAGCGATTTCTGTACCCCCCCCCCCAATTTGGCATAACAAAACTCTGAGTTCACCATATTCTGTGGAAAGACACTTTTCGACCTCAAAATGTAGGCAGCCTAGCTCATCAGCACCATCAATGGGACAGGCTGCAATGAGATATTTTTAATTATCCATACGAACGATGCAGTGACTATGACATTTACTCCATCAGTGAATGCAAAACAAAGTAGAGACCATGTCACTTACTCCCAGAGATCATTACTGTATATAATATTAGCAATACAGTAACCATGGTGCTCACTCCCTCATCCATGCATTTAAACAGAGTAATCAAAATACTTCCCTACCCATTGCAGTGATGTCACCATAACATTTACTTCTTCATCACTGACTATAACAGATACGACCTTAGCACTTATTTACATCAGTGACCATGGTTCTTACTCCCTCTGTGTACATACAAAACAAGGTAGTAACAAACTCCTTCATTACACAAAAACAATGGCATTATCACGACACTTATTCTATCACTATCTACACAATACTGTGAGGATGACACTTATTTCCCCTCATCATAATACTGACAACTGCAATGACCACTGCACTCCCCCCCAAAATTTCTGCATGCACACAATACAACCACCATATTCCTTTGTTCTGCTACAACATTTGTTTCCCCATTTGTGCAAAAATACACCATAGTTACCACGGCTCATATTGCCATGTATGACCATAGCACTTAATTCCTTATCTTTGGAGTTTCCACATCATGGATTACCATAGCACTTTGCAGTGACCATGGTTAACTTATTCTCTTGCCACTTCTCAGACAATGGAGTTACTGAAGTATATGCTTCTTCACCTGCCCATACAAACACTGGAATAACCAATGTATTTATTTCCCACCTCTTCATATTTAATGTGCAGTGACAATGGCACTTATTCCTTGGTCATTACACTGTAAATAACTCAATGGCTGAGATTGTCTTCCCACTATTACACTACTTGTACAGAGACTGGATTGACCATGTTTGAATTTTTTAAGGACTTACCCTTATTGAAATAGATCCAGTCTGACTATTCACAGCCAGATCAGCAGATGAGATGCTCAGATCCATGCTGTCTGAAGTACAAAAGCTGCCAAAATCTGAATCACGTCTTGATTTTCTATTGTCTAAGGGATCAGATGATCTGTCATACCCATTGGCTAGTCTCTCTCCAGTAGAATCTTCCAAATAATCTTCTTTAGGATATGCAACACTGTTGCACTGTTTTATATCTGCAGGTGATCCCTGATCCCATGGTGCACTTTTCCTGTTGTTCTGTTTATCAGGATAGTCCACAGGAGGTAACTTTCCATTATCATCTGGCTTCTTTTCCACACTTGTGGCAGTTTTGCTGTCCTTGGCTTCACAGTCAGAGTTGCTATGTTTTACAGAAAATTCTCCATCAGTTTTGTCACTTTCTCCACTACTGATGCCCTCATCTGATAGTTTATCACTCTGTACATCAGCTTGATCTTTAGGAGGTTCCAGTTGTATGTCCTGTGGTGTCACTTCAGGAATTGTGCGCGAATCTGAAATTTTCATCCCTTCCAAGCTTATCTGACTGACTTCAGAAGCATCCCGCTTATGAGTACCTGTGGGCTATAAAAATAATTATTAAAATGCTATACAGCTCCCATGTACATTTTTTTCATATACTTATTATAAAAACATATAAAAATTTTGTAAAGCTTTACATTCAGCTCAGATATAATACTTCCTTCTTATTGTATATTATGACTTTATGAATGTTAATTATATATAATGCAGTATATTTGAATTTGCATTGGCTCTATAAATATATTTTGATTTTATCAACTAATAAAATTATTCAAAAAAAAAATCTATGCAAGCCATAATAGCAAATTTTGCTAACAAAACAGTAAATCAACAGTATGCAGTACATGTTCCTCCCCACTACCATTTCAAAACCTGATACTTAAATGAATTGCTTGACTTGTTTCATGACAATTCCTACTTGTCCATTCAATGGTGCAGGAAATAAATTAAAAATTATGATACAGTATGACTACATAGATTATAAATGGCATGATGAACCCTTTCCAACATGTAAAGCTTGATGCACATCTTCCAACTGCTTCTCATTGTCTAGTCTGCAGTCCATTCAAATTCTACTCACTCTTCAAAGTCCCACACTCTAACATCTTTGGCACAAACAATGACTAGAGTAACTTCTCAAAGTTTTCTAGATCTATACCATTTGTAGACTGCACACTTATGTGCTCTTGTCACTGAGCCCTTTTGATACCATCAGACACTGAACGGCTAATACTAAACTGCTCATTCAATAAACATCTGAAGACTAAAGTTAAGTCACATGGTCCAGTCAATTAAGTAGCTTTGATATCACTTAACCACTGACTAGGACAAACTACTTGCCAAATACAATTCACCTATCTACCAACATTGTTAGTTCACTGGACAGTTCCACTTCTGCACTGTATTTTGCATGTGTGCTTAGACTTTATAAAGTGTTCATTTCTTTCCCCCAATTCTTAAAGTTCTTTTTTGTGCTATGACAGACTCCTTCTACTCAGTCCTGTTCAAGACCAACAAATTACCTCCTTCCATGTTGGCAATGCCTCTTCACTGTGTGGCCTCACTATAAGACACATGGTTCATAGGTAGGTACTAGGCTATTGGCCCCAGGGCCTATATAAGCCTAGCCAAAAAGGTACCCTAGCTTTTCCCACTCAAGAAAATTATTTTCCTGTGCTCCTGTTGAGCAATGCCACAGAGGTGATCCCCAGGGTGAATTTCCTATTTCCCCATCCAGTTATCAATATTTTTCTTGAAGAGTGCTAATGAGGAGCTTTGTTTGATAAAGATAGGTAGTTTGTTCCAGAGTATAGGAAGTCTCTGGGACAGGAATCTATCCCTCCAGCATGTTCTTTTAGGTCCCTAAAGCGTGTAGCTCGGAGGGATTGGGATTTCTTTAAGTGGAACATGTCCAACAGCTGTAAGTTTGACATAGCTTTGTATGTTAGGCAGAGATCGCCTCTGAGTAGGCAATATGCGATGGAGTAAAGCTGGCGTTTTTTGAGACGGTCTGCGTAGGGCATCTGTTTGAGGCCGGTAATCCTCTTTTTGAGGTATTTCTGTGGCCTTTCCAGTTGCTGTAGATGTCTTGTGAGGTAACTACCAAAAGGGGCGTTGTACTCTATAATGGGTCTAATGAGTGACGAGTAGAGGGGAACAATGACATCTTTTTTCCTGGATGAGAAACCTTTTGTGATGAGGTATGCCACATAGAAGGATTTCCTGACTTATGTGGTGATGTGATTATCAAAAGTGAGACTACTGTCCACCTGTGTCCCAAGGTCTCTGATCACACTTTCGGTGTTAAGTAGACTACCACCTATGTGGTAGCTCATGGGTACAGAGTTTTTACCAAAGGGGATGACAATGCACTTTTTGGCATTGAGCTTGAGGCCATGGCTTTGACATCAGGCATCTGTCTCCGTGTGGCCCTTTTGTAGGATGTCCACATTGTTAAGAGTTTCGATTATGTCTCCTAGTTTGCAGTCATCTGCGAACTTCATTAGCCAAAGACCTTCGGTGTTAGCCTGCACTTCAGAAAAGTAGATACCAAACAGGAGAGGACCCAGGACTGAACCCTGTGGTAATCCACTTGTCACTGGTCTGAAGTTGGATTTGGAGTCTGCTACTTTCACAGTGTGGGTTCTCTATCAAAGAGCCAGGTGGCAACCCATCTTGTGACATAGGAATTTATACCTAGTTTAGTGAGTTTATCTATAATTCCAGAGTGAGGGATGGTGTCAAAATCCTTGGCGAGATCAAGATAGGCTGTGTGAACCACCTTACCCTTGTCTACGGCTTTGGTGACTGCTTCAAAGAAGTCTATCAGGTTTAACAGACATGATCTGCATTTTACAAACCCGAACAGAGTGGGGGGTCCAGAGTTTGGAGATTACCAATGTCTGTGTAGAAGATCCATGATGATACGTTCCATGGCCTTGCAGACTAGGCATGCTAGGCTAATGGGGCGGAAGTTCCCGGTGTCCATGGTGGCTACCCCTTTGTGGAGAGGGATAACCGTTGCTGTGCACCCTTCAGTGGGTAAAAAGCCTGAGGTGAGGCTATGATTGAACATGGTGCTTAGGTGGGGTACCAGTTCATTCTGCAGTTCATGTAGAACGCAGCCTGGAATGTTGTCAGGTCCAATGGATGCTGTGTTCTTGGGCTTTGGAGTGTGTGGTTTTTACCTGGGCAACCGTGATTACAGGAACTTTGCATTCTTCCACTATAGGCATGGGCCCTTTAGGAGGTGAGAGGGGGTTGTAAAGTTAGCACTGAACCTACCTGCCAGGATGCTGGCAATGTCAGTTGGCTCTGTATATTTAGTGCCATTCTGCTGTAACTCAGAGCAATCTGAGTATGGCCACTGAGATTCTTGACAAAGCTTTAGAATGCTTTGTGGTTGTCTTTAGAATCAGTGGCGATTTTGTTTTCATAACTAACTTTGGAGGATTTTATGAGGGATCTCAGCTCTACTGAGGCAGACCAGGGAGTTCCTCCAATCATGGGATTTTATTCTTTTTTGCAACCGTTTCTTTCTTCTGTTGTAGAGTTTGTTTATGGCAGGGGACCACCAGATTGGCTTCCTTTTTTTTGAGGATAGCATCTTGGTCCTGTTAGGGATAGTGCGATCCATGCACTCATGTTAGTGCTTATAAAGTGCATTTGTGTAGGATTCAGCAGTCATACCTCTATTGTCCATCTGCATGGGTGTCATGAAGTTTGCCACTTCTATCTTAAAAAGCGTGAAGTTGGCTTTGGAATTTTTTTTTACAGTGGTTTCCCTAATGGGGGGTGGGAGAGGGATGTGGATGTCTAGGGTGACTAGCTTGTGGTCGGATCTGACCAACAAGGAATTGACCTCTGGTGTGGCACACCAGTCGCCCATGTTGGTAATGACCAGGTCTAGGATACTGCTTCCCCTGGTGGGGGTGTGGATAAACTGATCCAAGGCATTGGAATTTATGAATTTCAGAAAACGTTGAGCAAAAGAGTTAGTACATAAGTAGTTTTCCCAGTTAATGGTAGGGTAGCTGAAATTGCCCATTATTAGGGTGTTGGGGTGTACCCTAATATTTTCCAGTGTATCAAGAAATGATGAGTGGGAATCCTGGGGCACGGTGGGGGATCTGTAGCAAGTTACAATTTGGATTGCGGACTTGCCCAGAGTTAGTTGCTCTTGGATACATTACGCTGAGCAACTAGCCTGGAGGTGTGGATATCCTTAATGAATATGGACACGCCTCCGCCTTTAGTGTTTTGGTCCAGGTTAGGTGGTCAAAAGGTGTGGTACAAATTATAGCCTGGTAATGCAGGGGTGCTCTCTGGAGTCTTGAACCAGGTCTCTGTCACTGCACAGATGCCGATGTTCTCCATTTTAAGAAGTGCCTAGAGTGAATGTATTTTGAGGTTTAGACTTCTAGCATTGGGTAGCATTACCCTCAGATTTTGCTTGCGTGTACCTGTTAAGGTGGTGAATTTGTCATTTGAACCTTGCCTAAAAAAGGCACTATAGGGGTGGCAAGAGCCTTAGCCAGTATCCGGAATCCCAAGGTCGACAGGTGCAGGCCATCTCTGGCAAAGCATCATGGTCTGTCGATCACATCATCCCAGGGAGACAGATACTGCATCCCCTTAGAATGACACCAGAAGCTTAGCCAATTGTTGAAGTCAATCATTTTGCCCTTGTACTGTGGTATCATTCTGGGTGATGGCAGGATGCTACTGAGGGCTAGGGTCATACCTGCCTGGGCTACAAGATCGGAGAGCTCCTCCATGCCTCTTTACATGTAGTCTAGGGAGGTAACATCTCAGGTAATTCACACCAACATGGACAATGACAGAGTCCTATTTGTACTTGTTGTGGAGTGACATGAGTGCGTGCATTATGTGGTGGATCCTGGCACCTGACAGGCAGCTGACAGTAACTTTCTCCTTGTTTAGCCTGGTGAGTGGAACATCAGTGTGCCTAACTATAGAGTAACCTATGACTAGTGTGTTGGGTACATTGTTATGCCTTATGGGCTGTGGTTGAGTGGCACACTGTTTGTCGGCTATGTGTCATTTGGGTTGTGTTGGGGGTGGAGGTTGCTTGCATTTTTGCTTTGGAGGTCTCTGTTGCTTGAGCAGATTTTTATTGACAGCCTCCACGAATGTAGGTGTGTGTTTCGTGTTTCTATGTGTGTGTTTTGGTGGTGTAGGTTTTGAGGGACTATGTGATGAGTGTGGTGTGGTGCAAGTGTTTACCTTCTCCTCTTGACTGTCTAGTCCAGTCTTTGGTGAAGAGAGCTTTGCTTCCAGTTTGGTTATATAAGTGCATCTCTCTCAGGTTGGAGTGTTGGGTGGTAGGACGAGAGGGTTGTCTGTGTACATGAGGCAATTGCTGCATTGCCCCAAGATGCCCAGATTCATCAGGTAGACAGGAGAAAACACCGGGAGCTGACCCTTAGACATGCCTGGATAGGTGCTTATTTATTAAGTACTAAAAACTGTTTTCCTCTAGTGAGGAAAGTTGAGTGCTGTAGTAATTTGTAGCTTATTTAGTGCTTACAAATTCTGAACAAGCGCTGAGCTCAAAGAAACAGATTTTAGTGCTAAAACTACAAAAATGGCTCATTCTAAGGGAAAATTTGAAGAGCAGACTATGGCGCCGGAAAGCGGCAATGAATACTGGTACAGGGCAAACTTATTTTGTGACTTCAGACTAACATTCCTTGCTAACACAGGAGATGTTCCCTGTAGTCAGAATTGTGTTTTGTGCATGTGTTCTCTTCAATTTTATTTTTTTTTTTTGCTTTAAACAGTTTATTCTTGTATGTTCCCAATATCCTCTCCTCTTGATGTAGCTTCACTTTTTCTCACACTTTCCCTTCTTATATTCTGTGTTCTCTCATTTTCATCTCTTCAATGTCATTTCTCTGTAGATACTGGAAGAAACTAGTTCTGCATACTGCTGTTCCTCTTTTCCCACGCCTCTTCTTGCCTGAATCATTCCTAATGTATAAATGCTACGCTATTAACCATCTTCCATAGGTTGATATGTATATACTAGGTTAACCACCACTAGGGCCCTTAAAAGCCTAACTGTGCAACCCAAATTTAACTCACAAATTTGATTTATATGGGGTGATTTATTGACTGTCTTTGTCCATCAGAAACACAGGAGTCAGACCACAGGTGAATTTCCTATTACCCATCCATAGGTCCAAGTTGGGTTAAAAAGGGATAGAGAGGAACTATGCTTCACATGGATGGGGAGCCTGTTCCAGAGAACCTGAATTCTCTGATAAACACATCTCTCTCTCTCTCTCTCCAACATGTCCTATTATATTGCAATCAAAATATAGGTATTTTAATCTAGTAGTTCTGATGCTGTTTGTTTTGCAAATGCACAACAAAATCGCCAAAAGAGGGTCCAGGTGTGCCTTGTATGCCAAGCAAAGATCACCTCTCAGAAGCATGTATGATATACAGTTAAGAGACAGAGCTTTGAGGCAATCAATGTAGTACACTTTGTTTACTCCTTATATTCTTTTTGTAAGGAGCCTTTACGTTCCAAGTTGCTGCATGTGTCTGGTTTTGGTACATACATACATTAAACTCAATGATGGGCCTGATGAGGGCAGAGTTCAGTGATATGTTGACTTCTCATGACCTAGATGCCATGCCCTTGCTTATAAATTGAGCAACATAGAAGGATTTTCTTACTTGCTTGGACACATGTTGAAAAGGCTAGGTTACTATCTACATAAGTTCCCAGTTCCCTGACTAGTGAATCAACTTTTAAGGGTGTTTTATTCATGACATAGTTACCCAGGTTGGTATATTTCCCAAAAAGAACTAAAATGCATTTCTTGGTATTGAGTTTTAAACCATGGCTTTGGCACCAAGCATTTGACTACTTCAGACCTTCCTGAAGGGTGTTCATGTCTTGGGAGGATTGAATGACTGCTCCGAGTGTGCAATCATCTGCAAACATGTTTAGCCAGAGGCCTTTGGCATTGGCTTTGACATGCAAGAAGTAGATGCCAAAGAGAAGTGGGCCTAGCTTCGCACAGATCCCTGGGGAATCTGCTGGTGATCTGCCTCTTTGTGGAGCCGGCCTTACTGATTCTATCCTCCTGGGTGCTATCAGTGCCAGCTAGCTATCCAGACCATTTTAACAGGGTTTATATCCAATTCTTTATGTTTGTTGGCAATGCAAAAGTAGGATATTGTATCAAATACCTTAACCAGATCTAGACTGGTAGTATGCACAGTCTTCCCCTCATTCACTGCCTTTGACCTTTTCAAAGAAGTCCACCAGATTCAGAAAGCATGGCCTTCCCTTGACAAAGCTAAACTGGGACAGATCCAGTTTCTGTCAGTCTCCTGTGTCCTTGTGAATAATTTCCATGATAATTATTTCCATGGTTTTGCAAATAAGACTAGTCAAGACTAATGGGTCTGTAGTTTCCACGATCTGTTGAAGGTCCTCCCTTATGAAGGGGGATGACCATCGCAGTCATCCATTCATATGGCACAAAGCCTGTTTTAAAACTACAGTCAAATGACTCCAGGGGTCCTGATACGTTGCATTTTAGACTATTCGGGAAGTATCCTGGGATGCTATTGGGGCCCACTGAGGCAGTGTTCTTGGCTTTAGTGAGTGAAGTCAGTAAATGCTTCCAACATTCACTTTCTCCCATGATGTAATTACTTCTCAAAGGAAGACCAACTGATAGAATTCCAGAGTAAACAATATGTTTTTAGGGATGAACTACTGGTCAATTGGATGCAACAAACATGTTTGCAAAAAAACAAATTTTTGATGCTGGCGATGAAATGAATGATTTCACAGATAAGAGTCATTCAACAACTACATTTTAAAGCTAGTAGTAGCCAGCTACTAGCAAAAAGCCAATGCAATCAGCAATCAACTCCAGAAGTGTTTCTGTTGCCAACTGTAAACCTTTCATTTCCCTTATCAACAGAAAACTGGTAGGTCTTCCAGCACTCACGTACTTGTACAGGTAGAACCTGAGCAGAAGTTGCATGTTACAGGTATGGAAGGCTCGTACTCCATAGGATTCTGAAGAAGAATTCTGAAGAGGTTATGGGATAAGGAATCTGCTAAATCCACATCTAGGCTGCTAAGGCTATGAATTCTTGTGCCCTTTCTGCTGGCAGGAATGGACAGCACCAGAGAATGTACACTTATCTTTTACTGAAGGCAAACCTATAACCACTGGCTAAAGAGAACTTCACTCTGTTTATGGAGACTCCCCAGTAACTGTAACCTTGCAACCTCCCAAAGGCTGTTTACAGGGAGTATCTCAACGGGGTCACTAAGCCACACATTCAGGTAAGGGAAAGCATAGTTGAGTAAGTAAACTTACCATAACAGTAGATGTTCAAATGATCAAAGCTGCCTGCCTTAGCTATATATGGGTTATATCCTACATTGGAAATAACTGCCAGCCAGCTTCCAGAGCTTCAGTGCACCTTCCAAGAACTAAAAATCATTAGTCAGCTCAAGCTAAGGTGTCTAAAAAGATAGGTTTGGGTGCCAAGCCCTTCAGAGCTTTCATTCCAATTGACAGAGGAAGGCAGAGCTCTGTGAAGGTATAGCTAGGATTAAAAATATATCTGTCCACACCCAGACAAAACAACATACTCATAAAATAAAGGAGAATGGAAGGAGGGAGCAGCTACTGCAGCAGTGATCATCTACTGTTAAGGTAAGTTTACTTACATAACTGTACTATGCTCATCATACTGATCGCTTCCGCAGCAGTCTAGGCTAAATGGGTAGTTACCCTAGTTTAAAACATTTAGGAGGTGGAACAGGAAGGGTCCAAGAGCTCCCGGAGAATGGTCCTAGCAAAGCATGATCCTAGAGAAGCAATCCAGTTTATAGTGATTCGTAAAGTTATGTACAGAGGACCAAGTTGCTGTTGTACAACACTTCTAGACATCAACCATTTCGAAAAAGCCACAGATGAAGCTAAGGTCCTGGTACAGTGAGCCTTCACCCCGCCTGGAATACTTTTGTTGTGTGAGAGCAACAGAAGGTAACAGCCTGAGACACCATTTAGAAATGGTCTGCTTTGACACAGGTTGTCCCTTCTTCTCACCTTCACAATAGATGAACAACTGATTTAAAGATCTGAAAGATTTTGTTCTGCCAAGATAGTACCGGAGTGGTCTGTGGACATCCAAGGTATGAGTTATCCTTTCTCCCTCATTTTTCGGTTCAGGAAAAAACACAGAGGGATGAATAGTCTGGCTTAAAGTGACTCAGATACGACTTAAAGCATAAAAGAAGGACACATTCTCAATGAAACCCTGTCTCTGTGGAAAATGAGATAGGGTTGACTCACCATAAGTGCTTGCAACTCAAATATTCTTCTTGCAGAGGTCAGAACAATCAGTATAACAGTGTTCCATGTTAAGAACTTCAAATCAGCCAGATGACCTGGCTCAAATGAAGCAAGTGGTAGCTTCTCTAACACAAAAATTACAATCCCAAGGAGTAGCCACCAGTTTTCCTTGAGTTCTCTTATACAAAACCCTTTCAAAAACAATTTCACATGAGAATACATTGAAAGAGGGGGAAGCATGGACAGACATGCTAAAGTGGCAGACAAATGAACCTTGATAGAGGAGTAAGAAATGACATAGGATAGCAACTTCTACAAATATTGTAAAATCAGAGAAACACTAGCCCTGAATGGGAGCTAGTTACATTTTGAGCACCAACTAGAAATTTTTTTCCATTTACTAATATATGATTTTCTAGTAGCAGGTTTTCTTGACTCCACTAGTACCTACTACTGTCCTCAGTAAACAGGTGCCTAAAAGGTATTAAGACACTGCCTTCCAAGTGGTCAGTTGAAGTTGATTGGGATCAAAATGCATCAAACACCCCTGTTCATGTGAGAGTAGATTGTTCTATGAAGGACCTTGTGGTAGTTGTCCTTGTCCATTGCCAAAAGAAGGGAGAACCACTGTTGCCAGACCAGAAGTGAGTCACCAAAATGATCTTGGGGGATTCCTCCTGAGTCTTCAGACGTACTCTATCAGAGGAAAAGATGGAAAAAGCATACAGCAACATTGCAGTCAAGGAAAAGAAAAGGCATCTGTCTTCCAGGTCTTCTGACATGGAGTCCTAAAGCAGAATTTTGCTAGCTGATTGTGGAGAAAGGAGAAAAGAAGTCTACTTGAGGAACTCCCCACGGATGGATCAAATCTTGGAAGACCCCCTGATCTAGTTTCCATTCCTGAGGGTCAACCCTTTGTCCTCCTCAACTTGTCTGCCACAATTTTGCTCTGGTGGGATGTAAGATAACTACAGAGTGACACTGCAGTGTGAAGCTATATTCACAAGCTAAAATGGCTAGTCTGCATAGGGGTTAAGGCTTGGTTCCTCCTTGTTGACTGATATACCACATGACTGTGGTATTGTCTGCAACACCCTGAAGAGGTCCAGGGGACCAAAGATGATGCAGAGACTTGAATGCTTTTATCAGAACAAGCACCTCTTTTATATGTATGTGCTTGTGTCTGTCCTTGTCACACATACCTTGCAATTTTGTCCCTCAAGACACTGCTCCCCAAGCAAAGTGAAACACTTCTATGGTGACTGACTGCTTTGCAGCAGGGGAAGAATGGGAGTGGATTTACAGATATTTGCTGTCTCCACCAAGTGATTTATCTTCTGGCAAATCTTAGAACTGGAATTTGAAAAGATAATGGGTGCTGATGCTGGAACCAAACGGTCTTCATATACCACTGTATTTTCTCATGAGCAGTCTTGCCATAAGAATCATAGATGCCATGAGACCCAAAATTCTGAGGTATTCCCTTGAAAAGAAGTCTAAGTGAAAAATCCTTTAAACAGATCTATTTTTCCTGTGGAAGAAAAGCTCTTTGAACTGATGTGTCTAACACGTACACCAAAACTCAATGTTTTGTGATGGAGTTAAAAAAGTACTTTTAAATGTTCTCTTGCAATCTCAGCTTGTGTAAGAGATCTCTCACCCAACAGATAGACTTCTGATGCTTTGAAAAAGACTATGCAAAATAAACAAGTCATCTAACTATGGAAAAATGTGGATACTCTTTAGCCTGCAATGAACTAGAAATGGAACTAGAGGAACACTCTTGGCACAGGGGATAGTCCAAAGGGTAAGGAAGAGAACTGATAATGTGATCCAGACACATAAAACCTTAAGAAACATCTGAAGACTGGATGAATAGGGATGTGATGAAGAGCATCTTATAAAGCTAGTATAACAAGAAAACTTAAATGAGAAAGAAAGCCTAACAGGTTGTGAAGTGAAAGCATTTTGAACTTGGGCCCTATTCCAAATTGGTCTAGAAAAGAAAGATCGGGAACCAAAGAAGCAGAACCAGCAGGATAAAAAGCAACCAAAATTATTTAAGTATCCTACTAAAATTAAAAGTTTAATGACAATGGCTATACTTGTGATCCAAAACCAGAGAACAAAGCCACTCAGTGCTGAAAACTGGTTTAATAAATCTGTTGTTTAGCGCTTTCATCCATCAAAGCAGGCATCATCAAAACAAACATAATGAAACATTCCTCTGGTTTATATAACATTCACAATCAGATCAAGTTATAGCACTTCCTGTTGAAAATAAATTACATTTAAAAATGTGCTTATAAACACACTAACAAGTTTACAAAATTGATATAAATCTTGAATAAAAGTTCCTTGTGTTAGTCATGTGTATGTAGTAACTGTTTATAATGTGTTTAAAATATATTACATTAAATAGAACAAACAGTATACATTGGTCACGATCTGGCACATGTAATTTTCAATACTGCCTCCACAGGTATGTTGCCATTTAAACCTGGTAGATTGGTAGCGTCCAATCTTACTTGCCAATAAAGTTCATGATATTCTATTTTAGTTTCTTAGTGGCTCCCTTTTGGATCAATGGGAACATCTTCAAGTACAAAAAACAGAAACGTGATGTTTTCACACACCTTAGTATGTTTATACAAGGCATTAGTCTCTGCCTTGTTTCTGATATAAAAATGCTAATACAATTGCTTTTTAAATAACTTTTCAAATTGTACAACAAGCAATGTAAATAACTCCCCTACTCATGCAATTGAAGAATTGTTTACTGCCCAGTATTTTGTCATTTGGGTCACCGTTTACTTATTCTGCATTAGCAATGTAAGGGCATTGCTTACATGCCCCATACATACATGTCCCAAATGGTAACCTTCCAGAAATATGCCCCCCAATTTTTTTTCAAGAATTTCTTTTAAATGTTTACCCCCTTTTATATACAAATACTGGGGGCTCTAAAATAACTTGCAACATATTTGGTAATTTTGAAAATATCTCCCACTACTCTCTCTCTCTCTCTCTATATATATATATATATATATATATTGTACACACATTTTACATATATATATTTATATATATATATATATATATATACACACACACACACACACACACACACACAATTCCATGTAGACTCATTTTATATATATATATATATATATATATATATATATATATAAAATCACACACAAAGCCCTCCCCAGATTCATTAAGCAAGTTGACACATTAAATCAATACAATTCCTATCAAATAAAAACAAACATACTCTTACAATACAAGGCACCGAATCTAGCAGTTTTCTCTGAACAACCTGGAAAACTCTTCCAGTGTAGATAAGGTAATCATTCTCCACTTTCAATTCTTTGACCATTTTTCAAATACAACGTTAATCAATCACCTCTTGGAAAAGCAGAGGTATTACCTAAACCACTCTACAGCCTCACTTACCTAATGTACAGCTGAAGGACACTACACAATAATCTCAACAGTGTCACGTTTTCCTCATTTTTATTTCCTCACCACCTCCACCTGTTCCTATCTGATCATTTCTCTTGCTTACTCAGCTTCCAGTGTCACCATCAAAAAATGTTTTTTTTCCACATACTGAGGATGTTCCCCACCATAAACTGCAATATAGCACAACAGATTAGCCTATGTAAGAACTCTTAAGATTTGCTAATGGTTATAAAATGTTTGCTAGGAAGAAAAAAGTGTTAATTTCGGCATTACGACTGTCTGTAAGCATTATAAAAGTAAACATCCTGAGATTACTCAAATATTTAGAAGTGGGGGCAGACCAAGATGAGCACTAAACAGCAGCTGATTACTTCAGCTCCGCTAGGTTAATTTTCTATGAAAGGAATTTATAATATTTAAATTATCCGAAGAAACTTTATATATATATATATATATATATATATATATATATATATATATTCAGTCTCCAGATATCATTCTTTAGGATAATATAAAAAAAAATATTGACTTTGACAAATTTTCCTGTCAAAATTCTCTCTGGATCATTTCTTCTCATCACAGAACTTCAGAATGAGCTTTTCCAAAGCTAACAACCAGGATACCATCCTCAAAAATGAACTACAAACTGTGTTGGCAAACTTACAGGACTTAACTAAAATATACAAAAATGACTAAAAGATAGACAATTTCAAAGAAAAATGTTCAAAGCAGATTGTCCTACTTCATGAAGATTTACAACAACAAAAAGCACAAACAGGAATAGAGGAAGCATTAAATGATATGGACAACAGAGTGCAAGAAGGAGAAAAAATTATAGAATTTCTTCTCAAACAAAACACACCCCTTCAAACCAAACTTGATGACCTAGAGAATATGTCTTGGAGAAACAATATTAGAATTTTTGGGCTGCCAGAAAATATCGAAGGCAACAACACGGTAAGCTTTTTGTCTTCATGATTACCTAAAATACTGGACTTACCAGAAGCCTTATTTTTCGGCAGAGAGAGAGCCCATACGTCTCTGTCTTCCTCTAATACCAGCAAAAAAACATCTAAATCTGTCACTGTAAGATTTCTTTCAACCTATAATAAAGAAATGGTACTAAAGACAGCATGGACAAAAGCACCTATAAAAGTGAATGATGCTGTTATACAATTTGATAATGACTACTTCTTGATGGTCATAGCTAAGAGGAAAATATTTCTACCATTAATAAAAACTTAAAAAAGCTCAGTTTAAAACACATCTCTTATTCCCAGCCAAACTGAAAATCTTCTTACAAGATGGTCCCAGAACTTTTGAAGATTTAGACTCAACCTTGGCATATGTCAAAAAATGAGAAGTTATGTACCTACCATAACGTTCCATGTTAGTTGTCTACTCTCGCCTTCTTTCTTGCTTGATGGGTTCGGAGCCGACTCGGCACTTTGCTAAGCTCGAGAGTCACTTTTACCAGCTTGAGGCAGCCCCATATCCCATGATGCAAGGCGGTAAGTACCCAGATCTCGTTTGGTACCTATAGGCAATAACACCTAGCACAAAAAACTTCCCAGAAGGAAAGAAAGGCAAAAAGCCTAAAGGATGGGCTATAAGGAAGACCAGACAACTAGCTGGTCTTAAGAAGCATTCTTCCATATAGGGAGAAAAAGGTCTGTCCAGGCCAGGGGGCAGGAGGGAGGGTCGCAAGAAAGAAGGCGAAAGAAGACAACTAACATGGAACGTTATGGTAGGTACATAACTTCTCAATGTTAAGTTGTCAATCTCGCCTTCATTCTTGCTTGATGGGACCGTGTCCCTAGCACCTCTATCCTGGGTGGCTCAATGGAACAGACTCTTGAGAACTGTAGAGCCAAAACTGGCTCTATCCCTGGAGGCCAAATCCAATTTGTAATGAGAAACAAAGGTATGAGGAGTGGCCCAAGTGGCTGCTGCACAAATAGTGTCTAATGGAAGTCTAGCCTGAAAAGCTGTGGAAGTGGCTAAGCTTCTGGTTGAATGCGCTTTTGGTTTTGAGCACAGCTGTTTTCCCCTGAGCTGATAGATTTCGGAGATGGTGGAAGAAAGCCATCTAGATAAGGTCACTTTGGAGACAGGAAGGCCTTTCTTATTTTCAGCACAAGAAAGAAAGAGCTGATCGGATTTCCTGAATTGTTTTGTTCTGTCCAAATAATATCTGAGTTGGCGGTGAACATCAAGATAATGTAATTTTTGTTCCGATCTGTTTGAGTAATTAGGGAAAAATACAGGGAGGTCAATAGATTGGTTCAAATTATTTTTTGAGGCCACCTTAGGCAAAAAGGTTGGATTAGTTCTCAAGGATACCCTGTCTTTGTGGAAGACCAAATAAGGGGGACGAACAGACAGAGCATGAAGTTCTGACACTCTCCTTGCCGAGGTAATAGCAACAAGGAAGAGTGTTTTCCATGAGAGAAATTTCAGGGAACATGAAACAGCTGGCTCGAAGGGAGGAAGAATTAAGGATGTCAGCACTAGATTTAGGTCCCATTGAGGAGGAGGACTCCTGACTGGAGGTTTCAGGAGAAAAATTCCTTTTAGAAAGGCTCTACAAAGCCTGTGGGACATAATGTTGTCATCTGCAAACCCGACATGAAAGTTCGAGATAGCAGCCAACTGAACTGTGACCATGGAAGATGAAGAGCCCGAGTGAAAGATTTCCGCTAAGAAATCCAAAACTGCTTGAACAGGGGCAGTAAAGGGATCTATATTTTTAGCTTTTGCCCAACAAGAGAAGCGTTTCCACTTGCTGGTATAAATCCTTCTAGTAGAGGATTTAAGGGAAGCCACTATGATATCCCTAACAGGATTAGAGATCATAGGAAGCCTGGCTAAGGAAGGAAGTGGAGCAACCAAGCTGTGAAGTTGAGAGAAGGAATAGACCGATGCAGCTGACCCGATTGGTGAATCAGAAGGTCTGGCACTGGGTCCAGATGCCATGGCTGCACCAATAGGTGACGATGGAGGAACGGAAACCAAATTTGTCGAGGCCAATAGGGAGCAATGAGAATCATTTTGGCTCTCAAAATGGTGGCTTTCTGGAGTACTTGTGGAATCAACGGAAAGGGATGAAAGGCAAAGAAGTCCCTGGGGCCAATCCTGGGTTAGAGCGTCTCTGGGGGGATGGCCTGGCAGTGGGAAGAGAGAAAAAAAGTCTGGGCATTTGCTGTTTTGGGGAGTAGCAAAAAGATCGCAACATGGGCGGCCCCATTCTAGAAAAATCTCCTCCACTATAGATTGTTTGAGAGACCACTCGTGAGGCATGAGAATAGCTCTGCTCAATCTGTCCGCTAGAATGTTGGTTTTCCCAGGGATATGCGTTGCTACCAGAAACCGATGAGAGGAGATCGCCCATTGCCAAAGTCTGAGAGCTTCTCGACACAAGGGGTAGGACTTGGTTCCGCCCTGTTTGTTGATATACCATACTACAGACATGTTGTCTGTGTGAACTGCAATTGTTCCCAAAGTAAGAAAGTCATTGAGGGCTTGCAACGTTAAAAGCACTGCTCTCATCTCTAGGACATTTATGTGCAGGTGGTATTTGAACGGATGCCACGTTCCATGAACCATCCTGCCCTGATAATGACCCCCCCACCCGATCAGGGAGGCGTCCGTAGTGACTGTGGCTACCGGGGCCGGGGATACAAAGGGTCTGCCTTGATGAATCTGGGGAGAAGAAATCCACCATGATAGATGATTCTTGCAAATTTGTGTCACCAGGATTTGGTGACACATGGGAAGTTGTTGGTAAGACCATTGGGTGAACAACATCCATTGAAGAAGATGCATGTAGAAGCGGGCCAAGGGAAGAAGAGTAATGGCCGCAGCCATGAGGCCCAACACCTTCAGAACAATTCTGGCTTGCACCTTTTTTGCTGGCCAGGATGATCCGCACGTGACTTTGGATATCTGAGATTCTTTGGTCTGTAAGGGTTGCTGACATCCGAACAGTGTTTAAGTTTGCACCTATGAAAGTAATAGACTGGCAGGGCAATAAGGAGGATTTTTCGTAGTTGATCGAAATTCCTAACTGAGTGCAGAGATTCAGTGTGTAATCCCTGGCTTGAAGAAGTTGATGCCTGGTGGTGGCTGAAAGGAGCCAGTCGTCGAGATACGGAAACACCTGGAATCCTTAACGTCTCAGGTGAGCCGTGACCACTGCCATACATTTGGTGAACACTCTGGGGGCTGTAGTGAGACCAAAGGGCAGGGCTCTGAATTGAAAATGACTGGATCCCAGCCGAAAGCGGAGAAACATTCTGGAGCGTCTGTGAATTTTTATGTGATAGTACACGTCCTGAAGGTCTATAGAGCACATCCAGTTGTCCTTTTCTAGGAAGGGCAAAATTGATTGAAGTGTGACCATTCGGAATCTTGTCTTTCTCACAGACTTGTTGAGTCTGCTGAGATCCAATATTGGTCTCCAGTCTCCCGTCTTTTTGGGGACCAAAAAGAATCTTGAGTAGATTCCGGGCTCTGAATGGTCTGTTGTAACTGGCTGAATGGCCCTTTTTTGTAGAAGCTTTGATACTTCTAACTTTGCAATTTCCCTTAGACCGGGTGGCACATCTGGAAGGGAATTTTTGTGAGTGAAAGGACTTTCCTCGAAAGGAATCTTGTAACCCTCGGATATGATCGACTGTACCCATCTGTCTTGAGAGAGAGAACGCCAGGCTTCTGGGTACAGCGATAGTCTTCCCCCGACTGCCTCCAAGGATGGACAGTCGGGCAACATCTCAGGGATGCTGGAAGGGCTTGTCAGAGAGAGGCTCTCTGCTTCCCTGGTTTTGTGGACCCCCTCTGCCTCTAGAGCAGCGTCTGTTATTATTACCCCCTCTGCCTCTAGGGGTAAACTGACCACGTGCGTCTGGCGTGACTCCCTGGGATTTACGGAACCACATTTTTCCGCCCTTCTGACCTTTGGAGTAAGGTCTAGAGGGGGTAGAAAAACAGACCCCTACGGCAGAAAGAGTCTTGCCGTCCTGCTCACACCTCGTCAATGTATCCTTCACTTGAGGGCCAAACAATACTGACCCATCAAAGGGAGAATTCGTGAAGGACGCCTTAAAGGGATCTGCAAAATTACAGAGCCGCATCCAGGATTGACGTCTAAGAGCCACCCCTGTACCCGCGGCTCTACTCGCTCCATCTGCTGCATACGAGATCAGTCGCATGGAGGAGTTAGCTATAGAATTAAGGATTCCTAGCTGAGAAGCAATCTTTTCTTGAGCCCCTGCAGCTGTAGGATCCTGCACTACTTCACCTAGTTCCTTAAGGATGTCCCTCTAGAGTCTGGTGAAGTGACATAAATAGTTCAGCGAACGCATGGCAAAGGTCGCTGAGGAGAACATCCGCTTACCATACCTATCCATGGTCCTAGAATCCTTATTAGGAGGATGGACTGGTACAAAAGGATCTGCAAGTTTCTTTTTAGTGGCGGCCGCCACCACCATGGCATCAACAGGGACACCTTTTGTAAGGAACTGCTTTTCAGAAGGGGCTGTAATAAATTTAGACGGCCTCCTAGGAACTGGCTCTACAGAATCAGGAGCAGCCCAAGCCTTTCGAGCAATAACCTCCATAAGGGGGTCGAAAGGTGGAGACACCCAGGAGGTGGAGGGTCGAGATCCAAACGCCTCTAGGTATACCGACTCATCCTCGGAGGGATTTATGGAGGGCCAGTTTCCCCTCTGTTTTAGGAGTTCTAGGATGTCTGAAAAGGAGACATCCTCAGAGGGGGATCTTGGGGATCCCTCCGACTCATCTAAGTCGGTATCTGAAGTGGTAGACTCAGGGGAGTCCAGGTGTTTCCTCTTACAAGTCCTCTTGCGCGGAGGATCTCCTGACTGGTCAGGAGAATCCTCGGAAGAGGGGGTTCTTCCCAGTGGGGAAACCTGAGGCGGTGGATCCCTAGGTCCGGGAGCAAGAGAGATGGAAGAGATATCGACATGCACTGTAGAGGGAGGAGCTAAGGGAATAGACTGCTGACTGAGCCCAGTGGCCAACACACTCTTCATCACCTCGAAGGCCCCCCTCCCAGGGAGATCCGAGAGAACCCGTTCCAAAGAAACTGGGACTCCCGGGCCCACCGAAAGGGAAGGCTCCGAGGCCGATGTCGGAGCCGAGCTCACCAAGGCTGAAGCTCCAAGGGGAAGAGTGGGGTCGGACAAGGGTCCGATGCCACTCACCCCCTCGGAGGAGACCAGGGAAGCCCGACCACCGAATCCCTCCAAGGAAGGTCTCGAGGAGGAGATAAGAGTAGATGCCGAGGGTGCAGAAGGAGGTGGTATCTGCCCCTCAGCCATAGCCGTAACTATTCCCGTAGACTCCAGCTCCAAACTCTGTTGTAGAGTCGAAGGAGGAACTTGAAGGGGGTGTGGACTAATAGTCATCTGTTGAGACGGACTATGAAGCATCTGGGCCAGTGCCTGTGATTTTAATAATCTGCTTACCACCCTCTCTAAATCATGGTCAGATAACCTGGACGACCTAGATGATCGGCTCCGATGGCTCCGTTCCGAAAGAAGAGGTGAGGCCGGAGCCGACAGAATCGGTTTCAAAGAGGGGGACCTGGACCTCTTCCTCGAAGGAACCATCGGAGCCGACAAAACCACTGATCCAGTCGGAGCCGATAATTTTTCGGCTCCGAGAGATGATCTAGATGCATCGGCTCCGGCCGGAGCCGATGCAGGCATCGAAATAGTGGTGTTGGTGCCGGTCGGTGCCGACACCGAAGCCTGGGCCACATGGTGGTCGGAGCCAGTACTCGGAACAGACACTAAAGTGACCATAGAAGTATCGGCACAGATAGCCATCGGTGCCGAAGATTTAGTGAAGGTCGGATCGGCTCCAGCCGGAGCCGATCTCGACTCCGACATAGTCGGAGCCAAGGCCAAAGGCTTTGGAACAGAAGCCTGGGCCTTAGACTTGGAAGGCTTTCCCGGAGCCGATTTGGCCGGGGAGCCCTCCGGTTTAAGGAGTCCCCTTAAAATGAGTTTGTTTCTCCTTTCCTGCAGGACTCTCTGGCTAAAAGAATGACATATTGCACAGGAGTCCTGCAGGTGGAGAGGTCCCAGGCAGTATAAGCAAGAAGTGTGACCGTCTGTCAGAGACATCTTCTGACAGCACGAGTCACACTTCTTAAAGCCTGAGACCCTCTGCTCTTTGGACATAGTGGATACAAACACAGTACACACACAGTCCCAAACAAACAATTAAAATTAAAGTATAAGCAGTAAAAACCTCACACACACACACCCTAACAGGGGGGGGGGGTGGGAGGGAAGGAAGGCCTGACTAAAAAAATTAAGAAGGAAGGATAATTTTAGTCAAAAAGGGGCTTACAATTAACTAAAAATGAAAGATTTCTAAGAAAATTTAGTTTTAAAGTGAAAAGGGGCTAAAAGCAGTATAAATTTAAACACTTACCAGGAGCTGGTAAAAGGAGGACCTCATCAGCGAAGCGGCAAACGAGATCTGGGTACTTACTGCCTTGCATCATGGGATATGGGGCTGCCTCGAGCTGGTAAAAGTGACTCTCGAGCTTAGCAAAGTGCCGAGTCGGAGCCGAGGATCGGCTCCGAACCCATCAAGCAAGAATGAAGGCGAGATTGACAACTTAACATCATAAGATTTTAGATAAAATAGAAGAAATGGAATGGGCCAGTCCATCAATGTAAAAAATGGCACGTGGCACTTCATGGAAAACAACAGAAAAGCAAAAGAGATTAAGAAACGATAACAATATACACTCTTTCTCCTTTTTGCTTAATATTCAGTCAACTTTTCATTCTCTCATTTTCTTTTATGACCTTGGATTATGCACAAAAACTGGTAACAAGGATTTATTAAGGTATAAACAACAACAGTTATTCATAGTAAATGTCTAGTCATACACGACTTAAAAGAAATATGATAATACTTCTGAGATTCATATTGCAAAAATGAAGACAAGTTAAAAAAAGGTTAGTGATACTGTGTATATGTAGCTGTCTCCTTTTATTAATGTTTGTTATAAAGACTTTATATAGCATATTACAGTTACCTGCTGTTTGCTTGAGTGTAGGTAGTATTGGTTTAAGGGGAAAAAGGAAGGGGGGAAAATGGTTTGCCTAAATAATAAATAGTTATATTCAATTAGTAACCGTTATTCTTTATTCATGTTATACATTATAGGAAGCTGTACAGCTTATTAAGAAAGTTGTAAAACGTATGATGATGTTCAGTGCGTTATTTGGGCTGGAAAGTTGACATTGTTATGTGTAAGTCTTCGTGGTGAATGTAAGTGGGCTCATGCACTTAACAGTCTTAAGTTTTAAAACAATGAAAATGAAGCACTTAAACAGGTTTACTCACAGATATTCCCACTAGAATACCACTAAAGATAATTCTGAGTCCCCTGCCCTCGAGAACAATGTCTGCAAGCAAAAAAGCCTTCTAGTTTACTTTGCAGAAGCCTGAGAACAGCATTGTAACATTCCATGAACTCTGAACCTGTACGAAGTAAATAAGAGATGTGGGAAAACAGCAATGCGCAGGACAAAGAGAAAGAACTGTCGCAAAACAAGCAGAAGTGCAAATTCAACAAAGTAAGTAAGTTAAAACTTAATTTAAAGCACAAGAAATTACTTTTTATATAAAAGAACCGATGTTCTGATAGCTCTAGATAGCTACAGTATTTTAGTTCTCAGTATGGGAAAGCTGCCATGAATGCTAGAATTTTATGTTCTGTCAAGGTTTGATGTGCAGTGCTTTTTTGACTGTGTGCATTAGCATTGGACTACTGAATGCTATGAAAGCATGCCAAAATGTATTGCAGAAATTATTTGGTAGCATTTATACCATCTTCTTCCAAAATATACTGTACGTGGATTGTAAACTTAGATTCTGAACATTGTTTTACAAATGCAGAAATTATTTACTCTTACTTTTAAATAACTGTATTCCTAATTTCTATTTGCTGCATTTATTTTTTCTTGGGCAGCCCTAAGAATTCATTTTCATATTCACATTTTGATTAACCTAAACATTTGTTAAAATTCACTGTCATAATTTTAAAATACTTTTAAGAGCTAACAGTTAGAAATGTCGATTGTAAGGAGGAGTGTATGAGGCTAAATATCTTAAATAGTAGCAAGTATGCACTGGAGTGTAGCAGGTCAGGGATTTCTGAAGTTTTTAAATAACAAAGATCGTCCAAAAGATATATACTTCTGTGTTAATGTTTTGAGTACTTCATTTTACTGAGTACTTCTAGGACTGAATATCTAGTCCCAAGCAACATTATTAACAATACATTGAATATACATATTAGAAGTACAAGAACAGCTGCTACATTCAACCACAGCATATCACTAGAATATTGGTTATGTGTCTCACAGTTTAAACTTGATTATTACAAGCTTAGCAATGAGTGGAGTAGCTAGTTTCCCTTAAAGGTGGTATTTATTCAAAATGTAGGCTTTAATCAACAAAGGCAGAAAGACAAACAAAAATAATGGTAGCAGACTGGGGTTGCAGATGTCATCTTTTGCCACATATGTACTAAAAAGAAGACTATAGTTTAGAGCTGATTATATTAGCCAGTAAAGCTAATATATTCTATGGCATCTCTTATGAATTACTGGAAATGAAACTTGAGTGGAATTCAAGCTGAATGTATCAGTTAAAAATCCTGGTATATTCATTCGGCCCCTAATATATATTTTCATTTATAATGAATACAACTAACGGTCATATATTACTCTTGTGGTTGCTAAGATAAGCATTGTGACTGTTCTTAATCTGAGTGACTACTTTTATCTCAGATTTGGTGTTAGTTGACTTAATAGCCTGTTTAGGTTCTCATGCCTTGTGGTGCTTAGCCCCCTTTAAATCCCAAGATCTGATTCTTTTCCTTTTGTATTGCAACCTGTTTCCCCATGAATTCTGATAAAAATGGCTTAATTTCAAATTTGTCATGTATGTATTTAAGGTAAACAAACATGTGTCTTTGTAAATGTATATAAGACAGTATAGTACTTTAGAATGATTTCATAGATATAGTGACGTTCTCTGGAAATTTTGGTCTAGAAATTTTACAAAGGTGTCACTATCCTGACTCAATAGAATAATATGTAGACAGTTATTCATATAAATGTTCAATGCTTTTAAGAGTTTCTGGTTTTAGGTTGTTATAAGGAGACAACATTATTTTATAGATTATACACATATCAGTAGTCATTACAAATCATATTAGAGTCTAGTTAACTAGAAGGTATATAATATCTGATTATTATTCTATTACATCTGTATTACTGATTACAAAATCTAAGAATTCTTGTATTGGTATATCAGCTTCAATATTTGCTCCTGCTGAATTTATGTACTAAATTAGAAATGCATATTAGAGTTACACAAACTGTTTAGTACAAGTAAATCGGTAATGTATATGAAAGAGATAAAAACACTGAACATAACATTACATGTTAGGTTGCTGAGTTATTTTTTTAGTATACAAGGTCAATTTAAAAGATAGATAAAAATGGGAAATAAAGAACCAATTACTAATTATGCACATAGGGTGGTTGCTGAAGTACTGATGTTATGGATAGGGTGGTAAATTTGAGTGGTTGATGCTAATCAGATTGTGAGTTTATAACTCCAGGCGGGGGTCCGAGTTTATTTTTCAAGAATATGCAACCAATTTACTGTTATAATAATCATACTTTCATGATATCCACTTTATTATTCATAAAGTACCAATGTTAAACAATTTTAAAGTAAAACACACCCACAAAATTGTATCATTCAAGAAAGGAAAGTCTAAATTAACATATACTGGAGGAAAAATCAGAGAAAGGATAAGAAAACCAATAGGTCTTGATATAATGTTCATTTTTTAATCACCTTTACATATCTAAAATGGTTTCATTGAAAGGTGTCTCAATAATCATTAATGGATTAAACAACCCATGTAAAAGAGGTAGTTTATTTAGATACTTAAACTTACACATATCTAATCAAATTTTCCTGCAAGAAACACATCTATTGAAAGACGCTATATCTAAATTAAGCACCAATAAGTATACAGTTTTATCCAATTCTGAACATTCAAAGAAAAAAAGAGGAGTAGCCATTTTATGGAATAAAACATTATCCATTCCCAAAATAATAAAGACATATCAGGATGACAGATGAATGTTTTGTTTAGCCATAGCAGAAATAAACAGGAAAATATTTACATTGATTAATGTTTACTGGATACCAGGTATAGGAATTAATATAGTAAAGCAACACCTAAATCAAATAGTTCTCTTATCTATGAGAGATATCATAATAGCAGGAGATTTTAATTGCATCCTAAATGAAAGTGAAACATGTTTTAGGGAAAATAAAGGATATCATCTCAGGCTAAATACTTAAAAGACTTTATGAATTCATATAATCTGAATGACATCAATAATCAAATTGATCCAAAGTCATTACAATTTACTTTCATTTCAAATATACATGGTTCTTATTCTAAGATGGACAAAAGCCTGATCTCTAATCAATTAGTCAATGATCTAACTAAATCTATGATCATCTCTTGCCCATTATCTGATCATAATTCTAGAACACTTGAACTCATTATAAATGTAACATTTAATGTACAATTTAGAAGAATCCCAGCATATCTTTCTCAATTAAAAGAATTCAAGGAATTCGTAAATAAGGAGATACAAATTCTTTTAGAATTGAATACCTCCCCAGACATGTCGGTCATATATATTTGGGATGCCCTAAAAGCATATTTGTATGGGCAAATAACGAGATGGTATAGTAATAAATGGAAATCTTGGAATAGAGACCTACAGGAGATACAGAATAAACTAGATAAACAAACTTAAAGACAATCTAACCAATAAAGACGTAATAGAGGAACTCAACAACCTAAACAATAAATACAAAGAAATATTAAACCATAAGACTATGATTTGTCTAGAAAAATATAAATTCTTAGCCTTCTCAATGAATCCTAAATACTTAAAAATAAAACTAAAAGACTTAATAAACACAATCATATTAAAAAGATCTTTTCCATAAAGAAAAAAATGAAAGTCTCTAATTTACAAGATATATTAGAAGAATTCAGGGACTACTTTTATAAAATTAATCAAAATACAGTTAAAATGGACCAAAAGATAAAATAAAAGAATTTATAAGCAAATATACTAATAAAAATCTTAAACAAGCTGACCTAATAGATAAACATATTTTGTCCACAGATATCCAAACTCAAATCAATAAACTTAAATTAAATAAAGCACCAGGGAATGATGGCATCATCCAGGAAATTTATAAAATAATGCCCAAAGGTGCTCTTACATTACTACAAAAGGTTTTAACAGCCCAAAATGAATTTATAACTCCCCCATATTGGAAATACACTTATTTCACCAACATTGAAATCCAATAAAGATCCAAGAAATTGTTCCTCATATAGGCTCATCTCTTTACTGAATGTTGACTATAAAATGTTTATGAACATTTATGCTGACAGATTGAAGAAATTTCTCCCAAATTTGATTGAAGAAGATCAAACAGGCTATATAATTAACAGAAATACAGTTGACTTCATAAAAAGAACATTAACCCTAATAGCTACTCAAATAAAGAAAAAGGAATTAACATTAATAAGTTAGACAAACTCCACTTTTGATTCTGTAAACTGGGATTATTTGTTTATATGACTTAACTATTGAATTTATATTCATTTATATTCATTTCAGCGTCTATTCTCCCACTGTGCTTTTGGTCCAGCAGCTTGGTTTTTGGTTCATGGTTCTCACTTGGTTAGGAAGTTTTTTGTGTATATTACATAATATTTGAACTTCTCGGATAATTTTGTAAATCTAACTGAATACCTATATAAAGGGCCCTTAGGCATATATAAAAATTGGTACACATCTCACAAAACATTCCAGTCTTAAAAGGAACTAAACAGGGCTGTCCACTTTCTCCTTTATTTACCTTAATAATGGAACATTGGGCTAATGTAATAAGAATGAATAAAGACACAGAAGGCTTTAACATAAATGCAGATGCATCATCTAAAATTCAGCTCTTTGCTGATGATGTCCTCATTATGCTAAAAGGGAATAATTCTTCTATTGCTTCTTTATTTAACTTTATGGATGATTTAAAAAAAATGTCAGGTTTGGTTTTCAGTGATGACAAATACAAAATACTTCCCATTTACTCTAACAACAATAAATTAGAAATAAAAAATCATAAATATAAATCTAACTCAGATCAAATAACATATTTAGGAATTATATTAGCCAAAGACATCAAGACTATAATACACCTCCGCTATAATAACAGTCTTAAAAATATACAATCCCTTATAACAAGTTGGAATATAATCTTTTTTACAATGGAAGAAAGACTAACAATAATTAAAATGAAAATACTTCCAAAGATACTTTATATTATTCAATCAATTTTAGTACTTCCCCCTAAATCAATCATTAAAAAGCTAAACTCAGTGATGTTAAGATTCTTTTGGAATTCAAAAACCAAGAGTATCTTTTAAATATCATTTAAATAGTTGGACCACAGGAGGAATAGCTTTTCCTGACCTGGACCTATACTCCATCTCATCCATAATTAAAACTGTATCTCAATTAGTGGATTCTTCTTCTTCTGCTAAATTGAAAAAATACTGGGAAATAATAAGTGAGGATATAATTACAAGACCACAGCCATGCAAAACAGATATATTAAATAACCCCTTTCTATGGTATTAAAAGATCTCTTTACCACGTATATTAGACCAAAACATTCAACCAGTTATATCTCAAACATTATAATTACATTTAGGAATGTTATATATAAATACCCAATATATAAAGAATGGACTTTTCTTTTATATCCTACAGTATATACACAAGGTATTGTTTCATCATCTGATCCAAATAAAATACTATTAACTAAAAAGAAAAGATTAACATTTTGGTTTCAGATGATGTCAAACAACAAAGTGAAAACTATAGATATCCTGACACAAGAATTTGAGCTAGACAAATGTCTTTGGTTAAAAGTACAGGCTCGGTATAGGAGGTACCATTGTGCAGTAGCCTAGCCCAAATCTGGGTATTGCCGTGGAGATTCTTTACATAACTATAGAAGGCCTTGTGGTTGTCTTTACTATTGGCTGCAATTCTGTTTTCATAGCTAGCTTTAGAGGATTTGATGAGGCATCTCAACTTTTGTTGAGGCTGATAAGGTAGTTTTTCCAGCCTTGGGACTTCGCCTTATTCCACATCAGTTTCCTCCTTATGTTGCAGAGTTTATTTATGGGCAGGGGACCACAAGATTGGCTTCCTTTGTTTTTGGAGGAGAGCATCTTGGTTCTATTGGGTATGGCGAGATCCATGCATTTGTGTACATGTTCGTACAGTGCACTGGTGTATGATTCAGTGGTCATGCAACTATTCGCCATTTGGATGGGTGCCGTGAAGTTAAAAAGTGCCAAAAATATACTTATCAGCTCTATATTTCCAGATTGTTTGAGAAGCACACTCAGTCAGAACACAAGGAGATTCTAGCAAACTTGAGAATGTGCAAACAACTGTCTGCAATACCAAAGTACTGAAAAGTCATAACCACAGAATGAGCTGGCAATCTGGCAAGAAATTAATCAAGTGTGATACTCAGATGAGATACTATGCAAGAGGGTAATGAAATGACTGGTCAAACATTCAAAGCACTGAATATGAATGAACAAGAAGATACGCCACCAATGTGTAAATCACTCCCTGGTTTTGGGCATCATGTAAAAATTCAGAATCAGAAAAAATGACGTGACTTTAAAATAAATTAAAAAAAATTAATTTTAGATAGGTGATATAAAAAACATTTTCTCCAACTTATGTATGGGTTAGCATGGTAAAAAGAATTCAAAACATTTTCTTCAACTTATGTAAGGATTAGCATGGTAAAAAGCATTCAAAGTGTTAAGCCATTGTTACTGCAAGGATCACAAAGTAAGCAGATTGATTATTTGTTTTACAAGGATGAATACTAATTTGCTGTTTTTGGGCTGTTTGTTAAGAGATCATTAAATTTTGTCAGATCCAGCACTGTTGCCTGTTGTACACGCTCCAAGTAAGAATCCAGTAACTCTGTGGAGCAGAACTGAAAGAAACCGTCTCTGGAGCATACAAGTGCAATTAAAAAGTTGAGCCTACAAAATGGATTTAACAGCATGGATGCCATTGTAATTGTACATTTAAAAATAGAATTAATATCTGTATACATACACAGAATCTTAATAAAAACATAAAAACTGTGCCCAAGCCACTTCACACAACTTAAATTATAACATCTGCCATGTCAGGAGCAAAATATTTGTCTGCTTTAAGCAAATCAGGACTCAAACTTGACTATTACAGTTCCAAGCTGTATTTTCAACACCTCTATGGGAAGATAGAGATTTCTGAGAATATTTCAGCACCTTAAGCGATACTGTTTAATGGACAATCAAGTGGCATGATGATGATGTTTTTATAAATATACTGATATGGGGTCACCCCAAGGAAGAGCATAAGTGTGACACTGACTAAGCTACTGAATGCACTGAAACAGAGCAAATTCAAGATGAACAAATAAGTTCAAAATTTGATGTACAAAACAAAGTCAGTGAAAACTTGAAACCAGGCAAAAACAAAGTAAAAGCAGTAACCCAATGTCTCTTCCTGAGAGCAAACGGGCTTTAGATATTTATTAAAATAATGCAGTACTTTTCAAAGTTTACTCACAAGTACAGGTGGTACCTCACAATTCAAATGTAGTATGTTCCAGAATGGTGGTTGAACTGCGACATGCCCTTTCCCATACAAATATATGGAAAATTGTTGAATTCGTTCCCGGCCCAATCAAAATGAAAAAAATATATACTAAAAATGTTTTTAAAAAAATGTAGAGCAACATGATTTGAAGTGTAGAACATCCCTTGAATGGAGGAGAGGGTGTGGAGAAGGGATCGAGGAAGAATGGAGGACTACTGTACATTCCTAAACCTATGGCTCACGTCACATACAAATTTATTTGATGTTAAAATCCATCTAAGAATGCAGGCGAACGCTTCCTGTTCAGCTAAAATGCATGTTCATTACATCATTGTGCAATAGCAGTTATGAAATCACTATCTGTTGTCTCTGATTATGATTGTTTTATTTAGTTCACTTTAATGTGATATAAATTATAACTTACATTTTACAACAGTTTCTTAGCCACATCCCCAAAAGAAATAACATTATAACTTGCAACATCTTACAACAGTTTCCAATCCACACTGACAAAAGAAATAACACACAATACTGGTGTGCCTGTTTTTTTTTTTTAATCCCTCTCCAGAAAATTGCTCAGTGGCTCCCCTACTTGGCTCATTTGTTCAGGTGAGTCAGCACCATACACTTGTGCCCATTCTCTCTGCCTAGCCACACCAGAGTCCATGACAAAAACTGAACACGAGTCACCATATTTACAGTCCACTTAATCTTTAGTTGTTGGAAGGGGTGTCTTCTTCACTCTGTCCTGCTTGTTCCCTCTGTTTTATGGCAGGTGCAGGTGAGTAAATGTGTCCAGTGTGACTTGTCTCTCACTATTTTTCATGATGGTCTTGAAGTGGTGTATGATTGTGTTGTTAAACAAGTCCATCATCCTGTTGATGTCACCTGTGTTGGGGTGCTGCTCCAACACTGTAGCCTGCACCTTCTCCCATTTGGAAAAAAGTTCTTTAATGCAAGCTGTTAGCATAGGTCCCTTTTCCCCTGGCATACTCATCTTCAGAAGAAATTTCCATTTCTTTTTCTTTGAACTGCTTATTGCAATGTGCTGTAAGTTCCTCCATTGTGAGCTCATCATCATGGTCTTCTAGCAGTTCCTCCACATCTGCCTCATCCATCTCCCCTATGTCCAGGTGCTCTACTGTGGAAATGATGTCTTGCAGTACTTTAGCTGCTTCATCCACAATTTTGTTCTGGGAAAGAAAAAAAACAGATTCCTCCAGGCTGCATGAAGGTCTTTCTGCTACACTCCATGCCAGGCACCTTTGATGAATGACATGCCATGAAGAATGTTGAACTCAGTCTTCCCAAATTTCTTCAGTGTTTTATCCGAACAATGGGTTACGTCGAAGAGCCTTGAGAACACTGGTTTTGTGTAAAGCTTTTTGAAGCAGGCATTGACTTGCTGATCCATAGGCTGAATAAGTGAAGCTGTGCTGGCAAGCGGGAATTGAACCTTGATGAAATCCATAGTCTATCTGAAGAATTTCCTCTAACTTTCATGGGTGGGCAAAGGTGTTGCCCAGAAGCAGAAGAGCTAGCTTTCATTGGCAAAGTGTTCTTTGTCAGGTACTTCGACACTTGCAGCAAACTCCTCGAAAATCCAAGCCATGAAAACTGACTGGTCAACCCAAGCTTTGGTGTTTGATTTCCACATTACAGGTAGTTTTGATTTTATAATCTTTTTTCCAAAGCATCTTGGGTTTTCTGAGTGATACACCATCAGAGGATGAAGTCTCCGCTGGTGTTTGCTGCCAGGAGGAGTGTGAGCCTATCTTTCATGTTCATGTTCCTGCGACCTGGAATCCTAGCTTCTTCTTGGGTTATGCAAGTCCTACTTGGCAATCTCTTCCAGGAAAAGTCCGGTTTCATCGCAATTAAAAATCGGTTCTGGCAGATAGCCTTCTCTATCAAATTTTCAAATTCCTTGACAAATTTCTGTGTACCTTCTTTGTCAGCACTAGCTGTCTCTTCTCGTCTCAGAACACTGTGGATGCCACTTTTTTTTTTTAAATCTGTGGAACCATAATTTAGTTGCTTTAAATTCCTCTATTTGCTGTGAGCTACTTCCTGGAGTTTTTTTTTTTTGGTAGGTTTTAAAAGATGAACTTAGCTTTCTCACTGATCATGATTGGAGTTATTGGATCCCCTTCATCTGCCTCTCCTGGATCCAAACAAGAAGCATCTTTTCCATATCTTCAGGAATTGTTTTTCTATTTTTTCCCAAAACCTTTGTTGCTTCTTTTGAAACCTTAGCATCCATGATGCTGTCTCTATTTTGCCAAAATGTTGAGACGGTAGACCTAGGCATGCCATACCGTTCTGCTATTTGTCCTATTTTATCTCCTCTCTCAATTTTACCTTTGATTTTTTTTCTTTTCAATGCTCAGCCACTTATTTTTCCTGCCACTATCATTCTTCTTTGGCCCCATTTCTTCACCTTTTCGCAACACTTAAAAGAAACAACTGTACTACATAAACAACACAACAGGACACAATGAATAACTTTTCAGCCTCCTCCTCCTCCTCCCGGAAAGTCAAATTGTGGGACAGCATGGCTGAATTGCGAAACAGTTGAGTTGCGAGGTGGTTGAATTGTGAGGTACCACCTGTACTGCATATGTTTGATATTAGGAAATTTAAATGAGCATGATATGGTATTATGCTAAAAGTGCTTTGAAATTCTTAAATAGTGACTGAAGTGTCTACACTGAAATATTTTGACTAGAACATATCTGTTGCATTATACAAAGATACCATCAAGAACAGCCAGAATAGAATTAGTGTAGTGAATGCACAAAATAAATCAGTTGCTTATGAGTCCACAGCCTTTTCACAATGTGAGAAAATGTATGGTCAGACACAAAATCAGCTACATGCTACAGTACACTGTTATGAAAGCTTCAGTGAATATATCATAATCCAATAAACAAGCACTAGAGCAATCATTGTAATGGTCAAGACTCTCCCACACTAACTACAGAACCAAGTACACCACATAATCCCTGGCAACAAGGTCCTGTCACATAATCCAATAGCACCACACAATTTAGTAATGTTCTACCTATCACATTATAGACATAGCACAAATTTCCTGGCAACAAGCTCCCTTCCCATACCCTAATAAGAACAAGTGATTTATATCTACCACCTATCACATAACAGACGCAGCCTAACCAATGTACGCACACATGTACAAGTACCGTATCAATCAACTGGCAGGTCCCAAAACCTATGGAGACCCATTAACATTCTACTTGACGCTTGGTCCAATAATACCACGCTGATTCAGTTTCTTTCCAATAAAAATAGAGGTTCTCTATGATTCGTTTATACCAGTTTTAGCTCCCAATCAAGTGACAGAATTGCTCCCACCAATTACTCACCTACCCTGGGACCCACTGACCAATGAGGTTAAGATATCTGTAATAATGTATTAATGTAAAAATACAATGATTAAATAAATGAGAAATACATTTGTGCTTCTAAGTAAAATTTGCAGTGCTCACCTACCACGTTCATACCAAGTTAAGTTGTATATCCAAATAAAGTTACCTAAAGACAGAAGAACAGTATTCTCTTACCTCTATTTTATTGTATTTTAATTTATTTTTATTACCAAAATCAACGTTTTAAAACAAATGTCTAAAAGTTTACAACTCTGACTGGGATAGACTTGTTGCTCTCTCTTGCATCGATTCTCATGTAAGATCAATTTTTTTCTGAATTATTTGAATATATATTCAGGGAAATGTTTTCATACAAAGACTAAGCAACTACAAAGTATATTTAAGAAGTCATATAAATATAAACCATCTCAAAGACTGCAAAGAGTGTTGGTCAAACTACAGAAGTAGGATTCATTTGTAGAGTATAAGTCAGGGAAAGAGATGCAGATAGTAGATATGCTGAATCACTCATATTTGACAAAAGAGCAGAATTTATTTGATGACAAACTGGAAAATAAATTGTATAATTTGCCTACTGTTAAAAGAAGCCTGCATTTTACCAGAGTACTGATAATCATTCGGGTGATTTGAACAGAAATGAGTCAAGGAGACAGAAATTCTACCATTCTCTATAAAGATAAGATTAGCTGTTTACACTGTTCAACTATTAAAGTTGAACATTAGTTTAAAAAATGTTACAAACAATGCACAAGTTATATAAACTGCAGAGAGTCTAATATGATCTACTGATCATCACTGTCTCTGGAAAAAACTGCAAGAGGTTCAAAACTGAACAGTGTACGTTTATGTTCATTATTATAATACAAGAGCAAATAGGATTCTTTATCGAATAAGAAGATGACCAATGAGTAAAGTCTGAACAGATTTTGCTTCAGTTTTGAAGGTCTTTCCTTGATACGTATGGATTATTCGAGGGTTCTAGTGGTCATGAAGTTAACAGACACTTCAAATAAAGGCAGAATTAATTCATTTAAAGCCACATATTCTAGGCAAAGTATTTCCAGTATGGTAACACTGGAAAACTGTCCCACATAAGTACTGAATTAAAGAGCTATTCACAGTAATCCAACAAGTAGCCAATAATTTGAACTACCCGCAGGTAAATGGGCAAGATTAGAGTAAAGATCAAAACAGCAACTGTTCCACAGATGTGCACTTAAGCTTTGAAAGGGTACATCTTTACTTGGGGCATGTACAACAGACAACAGTGCTATATCTGCCAGAATTTAATGATGTTCTAACAAACAGCCCAGAAACAGCAAATTAATATTCATCTTTGTAAAACAAATAATCTACTTACTTTGATCCATGCAGTAACAATGGCTGGACACTTTGAATGCTTTTTACCATGCTAACCCTTACATATGTTGGAGAAAAATGGCATTTTAGATCAGCTACCTAGAATTACATTATTTTATCTATTTTAAATTCACATATTGTTCTTTTCTGACTCTGAAGTACAAAGTAACTTTAGCCAAATGGTTAACTGATTGCATTTCCCTTGTCTACAATGAATCGGGTTTGTCTTTGTCAAAATGTTTAAGAGCCCATTCAACCAGGTCCATGGCAACTTCATCAGCATTCTTATTCAGGTCTTCCATGGATAATATCTTTTTGGCTGCAACTTGGGCTAATCCTCATACCTTTATTTTTTTCCAAGTCAGCAACTAATAAGTTGTAGGTTAAGGAATACAATTCCCATATTTACTTCATTTTTACAATCTGAAAAAAAGAAGTTATATACTCACCATATCGTTCCATCTCTGTTGTCCATTTTCATTCTTCCTCAACAAGTAGGTTCAGATCCGACCCACGGGTCTGATTTAGCCACTTTTTACAGCTCGTGGATAGTGGAAACTCTTGAGCTCCTCCTTTATCCATAATGCTCTAGTCCTCTACCATACCTCAGATCTTGTTTGCTGGCCTTTCAGCTTCATGGAAAAACTGGAACACAAAGCTGAGAAACCAATACCTGGAGCTCAAAGACATGAACAATGGCTCACTTATTATCTTTTTGTTCTTCCAGAATTCAGAAAAAAGGTAGGGGGTTGGAGAGAGGGGAGTTAAGGAAGAATGAAAATGGACAACAAAGATGGAATGTCCCCAGCTACCTGAATCCTGGAAGGCCTCTAAGGAAGGGTATTCCTGGGCATGGTTGAGCCAAAGGCTGCTCTTCCCCTCAAGACCAGATCCAATTTGTAATGAGTAGCAAAGGTATGAGGATTAGCCCAAGTTGCAGCTGCACATATATCGTCCATGGAAGACATGGATACAAATACTGAATATGTTACCATAGACCAGGTTGAATGGGCACTTAAACCTTTTGACAAAGTCAAACCCAAGTTGTTGTAGACTACGGAAATGTAATCAGTTAATCATTTGGCTAAAGTTACTTTGGTAATCAGTTTGCCCAATTCTGAAAGGAAACAAATAATTGATCTGTTTTTCTCAGATTTTTGTTCTATGCAAATACAAATGTAACTGTTTGTGAACATCCAACAAATGTAACATGTATTCACCTTTGTTCATGAAATTTGGAAGGAAAACTGGAAGATTAATACACTGATTGATGTTGGATTCTCAGACCACCTGCGGAAGGAAGGATGGTTTGGTTTGTAAAGCTACCCTATCTTTATGGAAAATCAAATTAGGAGGCTTAGCCGATGGGGCTTGAAGCTCACAGTCTCTTTCAGCAGAGGTTATAGCTACTAAAAAAAAGAAGTTATGTTTTTACCATAACGTTCCATGTGAATTGTTCATCTCGCCTTTGTTCTTACACACGGGTTCGGAGCTGATCCTCGGCTCCGAGTTGGACACATCACCAGCTCCGCATCTTCGAGAAAGCTCGAGGCACAGTTCTATCCCATGATCCTCCTGTGCTAACCCTCAGATCTAGTTTGCTAACACCAGAAGAATCCCACTAGTTACTGTGCCCTAAGCGCATAGAAAAAACACAACCACACTGTCTGATACTCTGTCATCAATAGAAGAGAAAAGATGCCATCCCTGATGTACACTAGGAAGCTCAAGAATAACAATATCTAGAGAAGACTGAACCCGAATACAGTCTTACCCATTCTTCCAGAACGCAGGACGGGGGATGGAGGGGGGGGAAATGTAAGAACAAAGGCGAGATGAACAATTCACATGGAACGTTATGGTAAGAACATAACTTCTTTATGTGAAATTATTCGATCTCGCCATTTGTTCTTACACACGGGTAGTGTCCCTAGCTCCTTTACCCTGGGTGGCTCATGGGAGAACATTCCTGAGGACAGTGGAACCAAACGTCGCCCTGTCTCTGGAGTTTTTATCTAATTTGTAGTGAGCGATAAATGTATGTGGTTTCGCCCAAGTTGCCGCCGCACAAATGGTATCTAATGGTAAGCGGGTGGCATGGGCTAAAGAAGTAGCAATCGCCCTCGTAGAATGAGCCTTGGGGTTAAAGGGGAGTCGTTGCTTTGATTCTGAATATACGAAATTTATACAGTCTGAGAGCCATTTGGATAAAGTAACTTTTGTCACCGCCTTTCCCTTCCTTTGGTCAGCATATGATACAAACAGTTGGTCTGACTTTCTGTATTCCTTCGTCCTGTCTAAGCAAAATCTCAGCTGCCTGTGGACGTCTAATTTGTGCAGCATGTATTCCAACTTATTGGAGTGATTTTTGAAGAAGGTGGGTAGTTCAATCGAATGATTAATATTTTGGACCGAACAAATCTTTGGAAGGAAGGATGGATTGGTGCGCAATGTTACCCTATCTGGATGAAATATCATATATGGGGGCCGGACAGATAACACTTGCAACACTGAAACCCTCCGGGTGGAAGTGATGGCAACCAGAAAAAGTGTCTTCCACGATAAAAATTTAAGAAGGGTTGTGGTGGCTGGTTCGAATGGGGGCAACATGAGCCATGATAACATCAGGTTAAGATTCCATGGGGCCACTGGATTATGAAAGGGGGGACGGAGGTGAAAGGTACCTTTCATAAAGGCTTTGCAAAGTCTGTGGGATATGACGGAACTATCTCCCTGACCAACATGAAAATTAGATATAGCCGCAAGTTGTACCCTTATCGTGGAAGTTGATGCTCCTTCATGAAAAAGTGTTGAAAGAAACTCTAATATCTTGTGTACTGGAGCCCCTATACCCTGCTGCGAGGCCCAGTACGCAAAACGTTTCTATTTGCTGTTGTATAGCTTCCTTGTGGATGGCTTGTGGGAAGATACAATTATGTGTTGTACTGCAGGGGACAATAAATCTGACCTGGCTAAGATGGGAAGCGGAGCAGCCAAGCTGTCAGTTTGAGGGACTTGAGGGATGTGTGAGGAACTCCCGACGAGTGCATCAACAGATCTGGCACTGGGTCCGGAATCCACGGTTCCTCCACCTGATGAGTTTGAAGAAAGGGGAACCAGATTTGTCGAGGCCAGAATGGGGCTATCAAAATTATGGTCCTTTCCAGATGTTTGGCTTTCTGCAGGAATTTGGGAATTAGCGCGACTGCGGGAAAAGCGTAAAGGGATCCCAGGGGTCAATCGTGCACCAGTGCATCCCTGGGGGCACCCCCCAAAGGGGGTAGTAGGGCAAAGTAGCTTCTGCATTTGGCATTCAATGGGGATGCAAATAGGTCACAGCAAGGCTGGCCCCATCTGCGGAAAATCTTTTCCGCGACTTGAGATTTGAGGGACCACTCGTAGGGCAACAGGATGGCTCTGCTCAACCTGTCCGCAATGACGTTGGATGTCCCCGGGATGTGTGTTGCTATCAGAAAGCGTCTGGTAGACACAGCCCATTGCCAAATCCTGAGGGCCTCTCTGCACAATGGATAAGACCTGGTTCCTCCTTGTTTGTTTATGTACCAGACTAATGACATGTTGTCCATTTGAACTGTCACTGTTCCCAGAGGTAAGGAGTTGTGAAAGTGTTGCAACGCTAGAAACACGGCCCTCAGCTCTAGGACATTGATGTGCAGGTTGTACTCCAAGTTGGACCATTGACCTTGGACTGTTCTTCCCTGAAAAAGTCCCCCCACCTTATCAGGGAAGCGTCCATGGTTAAAGTAGCTATAGGACTGGGCAACACAAACAGTCGGCCTACTGTTATGTCCTGACTGTGCATCCACCATAGGAGATCCCGTGAGATAGTGGAAGCTGTCGGTAAGACCACTGAGCAAATAGCATCCACTGAAGAATCCTCATATGCATCCTGCCTAGGGGGACTACGATAAGAGCGGCTGCCATAATTCCTAGCACTCTCAAGATTTGCTGAGCAGGGACTCTCCTGCTCTGAAGAAGGATAGAAATTTGATTTCTGAGGGCTGATACTCTTAGTGGGGGGAGATAGATTTGGGCCAGGGAAGTGTCTAACTCTGCCCCTATAAATGAGATACACTGTGAGGGCGATAAGACAGATTTTCCAAAATTGACTGTTATGCCCAGAGAGGAGCAAAGGTTGATGGTGTAATCCCTGGCTTGCACAAGATGATACTCAGTGGTGGCAGATAGGAGCCAGTCTTCTAGGTAAGGAAACACTCGTAATTCCATTTGTCTCAAGTGAGACACTACTACTGCCATGCATTTGGTGAACACCCTGGGGGCTGAGGTGAGGCCAAAGGGCAGAGCACGAAACTGGAAGTGACTGGCTCCCAGCCGGAAGCGCAGGTGATCTCTGGACGCTCTGGCCATCTTGATATGGTAGTACGCATCTTTGAGATCTATAGAGCACATCCAGTCGCCATCCTGTAGGAAAGGAAGGATCGACTGTAGCGTGACCATCCGGAACTTTTCCTTTTTCACGAAAGTGCTGAGTCTGCTGACGTCCAAAACTGGCCTCCAGTCCCCTGTTTTCTTTGGAACTAAAAAGAACCTTGAGTAAGTTCCGGATCCTTTCTGGTCTGCTGGGACTGGTTGGATGACTCTGTTTTCGAGCAGAATTTTTATTTCTATGGCTGCCTGGTCTCGCAGACTGGGTGGAATATCTGGGAGCTTTTTGGGGGCAGGTGGAATTTTTATAAATGGAATATTATAGCCTCTGGTAACTATGCTTTTTACCCAGGAATCCGATGTAAGATTTAGCCAGGCCACTGGGTATAAAGCCAAACAACCCCCGACTGCCTCCAGAGTAGGACAGCTGGGCATGCACTCAGAAGTGCTGAAAAAGCTTCCCAGAGAACGTATCTCTGTCGCCCTGATTCTGCAGACCCCCTCTGCCGCCTGGACGGTGTCTTCCATTTCTTACCCCTCCCCTGCCTCTGGAGGGGGCATCACTCTTTGTGGGCTGAAAGGATCCCCGAGTCTTTCGGAATCACATTTTTCTGCCTCTTTGCCCTTTGGGGTATGGTCTAGATGGGGCGGAAAAATGGACCCCTACGGCAGACAGGGTCTTCCCTTCTTGCTCACACCTACTGAGAGTCTCCTTTACTTTGGGACCAAACAGTGAGGCACCATCAAAAGTGGCATTAGCAAAGGAAGACTGAAGGCTTCCACAAAGGAGCATAGGCGCAGCCAGGATTGTCTCTTCAGAGCAATTGCTGAGGCTGCCGCCCTACTCGAACCTTCGGCTGCATATGAAATGAGCCTCATGGACGAGTTAACTATGGAACTGAAGGTGTTAAGGTGTGCTGTCACTTTCTCGGAGACAGCAGCATCTGTATTGCCCTGGAGAGTATCTCCCAGTTCCTTGAGGAGATCTCTCTGTAGACGCGTGAAATGCGTAAGGTAGTTCAGCGATCGCATGGAAAAAGTTGCAGAACTAAACAAGTGCTTCCAATACCTGTCCATCGTCCTAGAATCCTTATTAGGAAGATGAACAGAGGAAGATGATTCAGACATTTTCTTCTTAGTGGCTGCCGCCACCACCATAGTATCCACTGGCACTCCTTTAGTCAGAAAGCTTTTGTCTTGAGGGGCCGTGATATACTTGTTGGGTCTGCGGGGGACCGGTTCCACTGTATCAGGTGTCTCCTACGCCCTTCGCGCTATCAGGTCCATGAGCTCGTCAAAGGGAGGGGTCACCCAGGAGGTAGAAGGTTGAGCCCCAAATGCCTTCAGCAACACTGATTCGTCTACAGAAGGGGCAAGGGTCTACCAGTCTCCCCTCTGTTTCAAGATTTCCAAAATGTCAGCAAAAGAGACATCTTCAGAGGGGGACTGTGGGGACCCTTCTCTGCTTCATCCAAATCGGTATCAGATGTCAGAGATTCCTGTGGGGAAATCAATGTGCCTCCTCTTGCACAATCTTTTCTTCGGTACATCCTCAGAGGGGGCTTCTGGGGAGGCATCCGAGGAACCAGGGGTGCCCTCTGGGGCTGGCTGAGGCATTGGGTCTTGACGCTTGGTAGGAACCGATGGTACAGAAGCAGAACGTGGACCCTTTGGGGGAGGAGAAGAAGATGCCGATGACGTATGTGTCTGTTCAGACAAGACCTTCCTCATGATGTCGAAGGCACCGGTGCCCCGGCCCGAGGACCCCATCGGTTCTGAAGAAGCCAGTAGTTTCCCCGGAACCGGGACCATGGGCTCCAACCCTGAAGACGGATCCGAGCTGATCTGAGTCGAGGCCCCGAGGGGGAGAGTCGGAACCGAAAGTTCGGTTCGACTGTCTGCCCCAGAACCTAGGAAAGATAGTCGGCTCCGAGACCCCCCGGCTGGTTCCGAAGGAGGTCAATGGTGCCGATAGCGCTACTGGAGGCTTCGGCACCAAGGGCTCTACAATCATCGGCTCTTCCATTCCTGGCTCCGACGACTCGGCAGGTCTCGGAGGAGGATTTGTCTCGGGGGCAGGAAGAGCCTCGAGTTTTGAAACCAATTGGGATGAAACCTCAATTAGTTTGGATAGAGCCGAGTTCTCCATTAGCTTCTGTACAACTCAGTCCACGTCGGTGTCGGAAAGCGGCCTCGAAGAACGGGTCGAAGGGGCCGAAGCTGTCACCGAGCGAAGGATTGAAGGCGGTGGTACCTCCGATACCAGCTCCAATACCTGAGTCTCGATCACAGACAAACATTCGACGCCCGACCCCAAGGTCTTTGGAGCCGGTGTCCGAATCTGAAAAGAGGTGCTCGGAGCCGAGGACTTAGGTTCCGACACTCTTGAAGACTTGGACCTCTTCGAAGATTTGGACACTTGTTCAGTCTTATCCAGGGCCTCCTGAAAATCGGGTTTTAATAACCCTCTGTCCACCAACTTCCTGCGCCTTTCTAGCATGACCCTCCCACTGAAGGAATGACAGATGGAACAGTCTTCCTGCAAGTGGAGAGGGCCAAGACAGTAGACGCAGGAAGAATGGTTATCAGTTATGGACATCTTTTGTCCACACTGACACCTTTTAAAGCCTGACTTAGCTTTTTCAGACATACTATCTAAGATACCTAGTAAACAAAATACTAACAACACACATATATGTATATATGTATATATAACAACACACTATAACACTTCTAAAAGTATGAATAATACTTATTTCTATATATATAAAGGGAAGAATAAGTTAAGGCAGAAAAATAATAATTTAAACCCTACTGTCAGTCCTGACAGAATTACGAGGCCTTAACTGAAGTAAAAAACACTAAACTATTTAAAACTACTTTAGCTATATGAAAAACACACACTCTAATAAACTATCACACTTTACACTAATGATCTACTTTTTAACTACTTTTAAAACTACAAACTTCAAAAAGGAATAGTATAATAGAATGAAAAAATACTGGCCCGAGCCTCTCACGATGCGATCTGCTGCTAGCGGCAAACTAAATCTGAGGGTTAGCACAGGAGGATCATGGGATAGAACTGTGCCTCGAGCTTTCTAGAAGATGCGGAGCTGGTGATGTGGCCGACTTGGAGCTGAGGATCGGCTCCGAACCCGTGTTTAAGAACAAACGGCGAGATCGAACAATTTCACATTATAGCCTTCCAGTTTAAAAATTTTAGTTCACGGTTTGCTGATGGTTCATATGGAGACTGAGTTAAAGCTTGTAACACTACGTTCAAATCCCATGGCGGAGTTGAATCATTAAAAGGAGGTCTAAGAAGAAAAGTTTCCCTTATAAAGGCCTTACAAAGTTTTGAAGAAGCCAAGGAGGAGTTATTTACTCCTATGTGGAAATTAGAAATGGCACCTAGTTGTACGTTAACAGTAGAGGAGCTTGCCACTTCATTAACAATTGCAGCCAAGAACTTTAGGTACTGGTGCTGAAAAAAGATCAGTGTCTCATTGCTGTGCCCAAAAAGCAAATCTTTTTCCATTTGCCTCTGTAAATTTTTCTAGTGGAAGCTTAATGGGAAGACAAAAGAATGTGCCATACAGGGATCGAGAGCCTTGGTAGCCTGGCTATTAATAAAAGTGAAGAAACCATGCGGTCAAATTTAGGTCTGAAAAGTTCAGGTGATTCATACCTGTTGGGTAAGACAAGAGGTCTGGAACTGGATCCAGAATCCACAGTTACCAAACAAGATGAGGCCAAAGAAAGAGGAACCAAATCTGATGAGGCCAATAAGGTGCAATGAGGATGACTGCGTTCTACAACTGAGATCCTTTCTGAAGAAACATGGTGGTTAGAGGAGTTGGGGGGACCCAATCATGGAGAAGAGCATCTCTCGGTGATTTTCCCAGTGGCTAGGATCAGGACTAAGAACCTGCTGCACTTCTTGTTGAGGGGAGATAGAAACAGGTTGCAGCAAGGTTGGTCCCATTGGCTTAATATCTCTACTACAATTTTCATAACCACTTGTGAGGCAATAAAGTGGACCTGCTCAACTCGTTTGCTATCATGCTGCATTTCCCCAGAATGTGCATTACTATAAGAAATTGACGGGATGAGTTCATCCACTGCCACATTCTCAGAGCTTCTCGACACAAGGGGTAAGACCTGATTCCTCCTTGTTTGTTGATGTACCATACCATTGACATATTGTCCATCTGAATTGCAATGATCCCAGAAGGGAGGGAGTCTTAAAAGGCCTGCAACTCAAGGAGCACTGCTCTCATTTCTAAGACATTTGGTATGTGCATTGGCCTCTTCAGGGGACCAGGTGCTTGGACTATCTTTCCCAAGAAGTGCCCCCCCACCCAACTGGGGAAGCGTCCATGGTCACTATGGCTTTGGGATGAGGAACAATGAAGGGACAGCCTTGTAATATCTAATCGGCATGAATCCACAAGAGGTACTTTTTGCATGCCTGAGTTATTCTGATCTTGGTCGACATAGGTTGGTGCAGAATGGACCACTGAGTTGCTAATATCCATTGAAGAATTCTCATATGGTATTTTGCTAATGGAACCAGAACTATCACAGCAGATATTGATTCCAAGACTTGTAGAATTAATCGAGCAGATAGGGAAGAATTTTGAATTATCTTTTTGACTTGAAATTGAATAGTTTGCACCGTTGGTAATAGGAGGGAAGCTGTCACTGATACCGTATTGAACAATGCCCCTATGAGCTCTAATATCCGAGATGGTTCTAGCTGAGATTTGTTGTGATTGATGGTAATTCTTAGATGAAAGCAAAGCAAGAGTACATAATCTCATGCTTTATCAGAAGATCCTGGTTGGAGCTGTTATGAGCCAGTCGCCCAAATGCAGAAACACCCTGAATCCCTGAAGTCTCAAGGGAGCTCCTACTACTACCATGCATTTGTTGAACACCCTGGGAGCTGTAGTGAGGACAAAGGGCAGAGCTCTGAACTGATAATGACTGGCTCCCAGATGGAAGTGTAGGTATCTTCTGGATCGTCTCTTCATTCTTATGTGATAGTACCCATCCTGAAAATCTACTGAGCACATCCCTTCATCTTTGTGCAGGAAGGACAAAATGGACTGAACTGTGACCACCCAAACTTTGTATACTAAACTGATTTGGTCAGATTGCAGAGATCCAGAATTGATCTCCAGTCCCCTGTGTTCTTTGGCACTAAAAGGAATCTTGAGTAAGTTCTGGACTGTTCTGGTGTGTGAGGACCTCTTGGATGACTTTTTTTTCTTGCAGCTTTTTTATTTCTAGAGCTGCTGCTTTCCTCTGATTTGGTGGAATATTGGGAATTTCCTTTCCTGTTAGAGGGTGGGGAAAATTATTATATAACCTCTGGAAATAATCCTCTGCACCCATGAATCTTTTGCAATGTCTATCCAGAGTTTCTGGTGCAGGGATAGATGATCCCCAACTGCCTCCAAAGGTGGACAATTGGGCCTCCTTTCAGGAGCACTGTTAGGATCTGTCAGTGTGAGAGTAAATATTCTGCTTTTAGTGTAACGAACAGGTTAAAAATGGCTTTCACTGAATTTTTCTGAAAATGTAAAATAAAGATTCTGCTTTTCAGTGTAGTACAGAGTGCACTTAGTTTAAACTCTTGGCAAAAACATATTTTCCAAAGACATTACAGTACAGACACCACATTATGCCATACAGGCCTGATTGGTAACGTCAGTCAAGCAGTGTTTGCGAAATGTTTGGCATTATTTAGTGTCAAGCAAGTTACAATAAAGGCAGGAGATAAGTATTACTTATCTAACTTCATGAAATAGGAAAGAATTTTTTTTCAGACAGTGCATACATAGTTAATTCTCTGCGGCTGCATATGTCTACATGGGCAAAGAGAGGATTTGTTGATAATATGGGCAAACCACTCAAGCATACTTCTGTGTTACAGACCATTTAAAATTTGGTTCGTAGTCAGTCCCTTGTGGGTTGCTACAGTATCTTAAACATAATAGCTCATCAAAAAAGCTACAAATGAGATTTTTTCAGTTAAATAACTATGCTAACAAATGGCAAAAAAAGGCAGTCAAGGAAGGAATGCAATTCTATCCTACAGAACACCTTTCTGGTGTACCAGATAAAACCACTGCAGTAAATGCCATATACACATTTTCGGCTCAGAATTTGCAGCATGATTTGCTGCAGATCCAAACTAAGTTTGGACTGCAAAAAGAGTTAAAAAAATGTACTCTTGTAGGAGAAAGTCCACAACAATATTATGCAAAATAAAAGAGCTTAGTATAATACTCTGCTAAGAGGCCTAGGCACAGGCATTGGAGTTATTAATGCAGCTGACATTAAAAGTAGTATTGGAAGATATCTCTCTGAGTGTACATTTACAAGCATCTTGGATGCTATGCAGCTACATCAGTTGAAATTTGATGGTAATATGACAATTTTTGTAAATTGGACAAAATGCACTATGCAATCTTTGTATATAATGTTACTGATACCACTGTTATGTGTCAATTTACGATATTACCTATGATATTTCTCGTACCACAAGGATATGCGTATTGGTTGCCACAATTTAAAGGTAATCATATAGATATGAAAGGGAAAAACATACAAAATTGAGTATTGTTCACAGACTCAAAATGGATTCATTTGTGGACAGCACTCGCCTATGAACCATGCTTACTGCAGCATTCAGTTAACTTATGTAAATGGACCAATACGCCATCTTCTTTTCAAATGTTTTTAGAAGTGGCTCCTCAGCATGTTTGTCTGGTTACAGATCAAGATGTAGGTCATAATTTAAAATTACCTTTTGCGCGATGTTTATCACATGTTGATTCCCTTAAATGGAATAATCAGAAAGTACAGTTTTGTACCTACCATAAATGTAGATGTTCGAAGATCCACATTGTTGCAGTCCTAACACTTGGGTAGTCCGCTGTCCTTGGTCGGCCCGAATATCAAAGTATAAGGCTGACGTCGGTCAGGGCGCATTTGACTGACGTCAGGACGTCAGGGTACAAATGCGCATGACCGACGTCATATCCTCAGTCTTTTCTTGCCCCAGATGTCAGAAGACCCTAAAAATAAAGGTCAAAACCAAAAGACAGCAAACAACCAACCAACCACCCCTGCACTAACTATATGTACAATATATACAATATACACAAAATGTACAACCCAACCCACACAACCGCCTCTAACTACAGAGGGAAGGAGGGAGGGTAAATTGGACTGCAGCAATGTGGATCTTGAACATCTACATTTATGGTAGGTACAAAACTGTACTATGTTCTTCATCTCACATTGCTGCAGTCCTAACACTTGGGTAGAATCCCAAAGCAGAGGTAAGGGAGGATGGCTAACTACAAGGAAGCAGGAGCTGCCAAAATGCCCTGCAAAACAGCAGTGGCAAAACCAGCCCTGGACTTAGAGTAAAGTGGCAGGTGATAATGCCTAGAGAAAGTATGTACAGAACTCCAAGTAGCTGCCTCCAAAATATCCTTGGTTGCCACTCCCCTCAAAAAAGCTGTTGAAGTGTCAGTAGCCCTAGTGGAATGAGGCCTAATCCCAGCTGGAATCTCCTTGCCATGATGGGAATAACAGAAAGCAATGCAAAACCCAATCCACTTAGAAATAGTTTGTTTTGATACAGGCTTGCCCTGAGAACTCAAGGCAAAAGAAACAAACAACTGCTGAGACTGCCTGAACCCTTTAGTTCTGTCCAAATAATAACGCAACTGCCTGTGGACATCTAAAGTGTGCAAAATCTTTTCCCCTTTATTTTGGGGATTTGCATAAAAAGTAGGCAAATGAATAGTTTGGTTTAAAGCCACACTAGAAACCACCTTAGGCATAAAGGAAGGATTAGTACGTAATGATACCCTATCCTTATGGAAAATCAAGAAAGGCTCAACTGCCATAAGGGCCTGTAATTCAGAAACCCTTCTTGCAGAGGTAATGGCCAACAAAAAAGCAGTCTTCCAAGATAAATATTTCAACTCAGCAGTAGCTGCAGGCTCAAAAGGTTGTAGAGTGAGTTTCTCCAACACAAAATTGAGATCCCAAGCAGGAGTAGGAGCTCTTCGTGGTGTTCTTATATTCTTTGCCCCTCTAAGAAATTGCTTGAACAAAGGATGAGAAAACAATGGTGGGTTGCAATCATAGTGAGCTGAAATTGCTGCAGCATGAACTTTAATAGAAGAGAAAGACAAACCTTTGTCCAGTAACTCAGTAAGATATTGAAGAGCCACACTCAAATTAGGCTCAGAAACATCAAAATCTTTTGCTGCACTCCAAAACAAAAATCTCTTCCATTTGTCTGCGTACACTTTCCTTGTACTAGGCCTCCTAGCTTCCAAAATAACATTCAAAACTTGCTGAGGAAGTGGAGGCCCACTTTGGTTCAAAACAGAATATGCCAGGCTGTTAGGTGCAGAGAGTGAAGCTTGACATTTAGCAAATGGCTGTCCTCCTGCGACAACAGGTGTGGAATCAAGGCAAAGGCCATGGAGGCTTCCGTACCAGACTTCTCAGTAATGGGTACCAGTGTTGTCGAGGCCAATCCGGAGCTATTAAAATCATCCTTGGCTTGTCCTGTCTGACCTTTAGAAGTACCTTTGGGAGGAGAGGCAGAGGTGGAAAGGCATATACATGAAGATTGCTCCAATTGAAAGAAAGAGCATCCACTTTCCAAGCTGTGGGATGAAACCTTTTGTGCAAAACTTTGGCAGCTGATGGTTTAGTGGAGAAGCGAACAGATCTATGTCTGGAGTTCCCCATGACACTGTCAATTTCTGAAATACATGAGGATCCAATTTCCACTCGTGGGGATCCATAATTGCCTGCTCAACACATCTGCTAAGGAGTTCTGTGCTCCTGGCAGAAACCTTGCCTGAAGATTGAGCTGTAAACTGAGAGCAGTCTCCCACAAAATCATTGCTTGCCTGCATAGAGGATAAGAATCGTTCCCCTTGCTTGTTGATGTACCACATGACAGTTGTGTTGTCTGTTAGAATCAACACCTGCCCTGGAAGAAGCAATTCCTTGAAAGCAATTAATGCAAACTGGACTGCTAACATCTCCTTCATGTTGATATGTAGATGTTGTAGTCTGACAGGCCACTTGTTTTGTATCCACTTTCCATTTAGATGAGCTCCCAAGCTTTGTCTGAGGCATCTGTCGTTAAAATCTGACTCGCCTCTGGCCGGGTCACAGAGAGTCCCTTGTTTAGGTGACATTCCTGAGCCCACCACAAAAATTCCTTTTGAATGCAAGGTATTATTTGAATGACAGTGTCTAGATCCTGGCAGTGCTGTGTCCATACATTTTGAGATACCATTGTAGCTTCCTCATATGCAGTTTGGCATTGGGAAGCACCAGAATACAAGATGCCATGAACCCTAAGGCTTGAAGGACTGTCCTTGCAGTCAGCCCGGACTGATGAGATAGTTGATGGAAGTAAAGGGATAGACTCTTTTGTTTGCCGGGGTTAAAAAGGCCATCTGGGATGCTGTATTCAGTCTCACACCCAGAAAGCACATGTCTTGAGAGGGTACTAGACTGGACTTTATTTCGCTCACAGAATACCCTAGGCATCTTAGCACTGCTATCACATAATCCAAATGATGAAGAAGCTCTTCTCTTCCTTGAGCCAGAATTAGGCAGTCGTCCAAATAAGGATAGATCTGTATTCCTTTTAGTCTGAAGAAAGCTATCACTGGAGCCAGAACTTTCGTGAACACTCTGGGCAGTAGATAAGCCAAAGGGCAATGCAGAGAACTGATAGTGAGAAGTCCCAGCTCGAAAACGCAGATACTTCCTGCAACTTAGTCTGATAGGAACATGAAGGTAAGCCTCCTTGAGATCCAAAGTTACCATCCAATGATCTTTGCCCAGCAGAGGTAAAAGCTGCTGCAACGTCAACATTTTGAACTTGGGAATGTCCAGATAAGTGTTGAGGATAGATAAATCCAAAATTGGTCTCCACGTGTTCCCCTTCTTTGGTACTAGGAACAGGCGAGAATAAAATCCTAGGCCCACTTCTGGCAGAGGGACCGGCTGTATGGCCCCTAGTTGGAGCAACAGAGAAACCTGTTTGTGAGCCTCTAGTCTTTGTGGAGCGAGGAACTTCTGGCATGCCTTTGAAAGGAGGCAAGGTATGGAAATAAAACCTGTAGCCGTGGTGAATGATATCCAATACCCATCTGTCCTGGGTAATTAAACTCCAATTTTCTTTGAAAAGTGCCAACCTTCCTCCCAAAGGTGCTGCCAGATGAGCAGGCTCTGGCAGCTGAAAAGGTAGGTCATTGGGTCTGCTGACGAAAGGACTGACCCCTGCCCTCACCCGAAGCCTGTGCAGGAGAACTCCCTGTTCTAGGCCTGAAAGAGCCCTGGGCTCTGCCCTTACCACGTCTAGATCTACCCCTAGACTGTAAACCATAAGAAGGATACGACCACCCTTTAGTAGGCCAATTTCTACTAAACTTTGGAGGCTGGACCTGCAAAAAATCTTTAACAGTCTGCATAGACTTAGCCTTGTGTTCCATTTTCTTTAAGACTGTCTCAACAGGAGGACCAAACAACACGTCAGATTGTAAAGGAGCATCTAAAATCCTTGTCTTAACATGTTCAGACAAATTCTGATCCCTCAGCCAGGCGTGCCTGCGAAGGACTGACCCAGTGGCAGCCACCCTAGACGAGGCCTGTACAGCATCAAAACCACATTGCAAAGAATGCTTACCCACCTGTTCAGAAACATGCACTAAATCTTGCAACTCCTTACAATCAATACCTACTGCCAGAGCATCAACCTTAGACTTCAATAGTGAAAGGAGATAATTTTGGTATTTCAACATGTGAAACTGGCAATTCAGAGCCCTCATAGCAAGAGTGGAAGAAGTATAGACTTTCTTTCCCCATCTATCCAAGGCCCTGGCCTCCTTGTCTGCAGGAACTGGATTCTTAACAACAGAAGCCTTAACACCTTTAGGCCCCTGGCTAACAGTCTCTGGGTCTGCCCTAGGACTCTTAAAAAGATACTTATGAGCTTCAGGCACCCTGTAATACCTATCCGGCTTAACAGGAGCAGGAGGCAAAGAATCAGGATTAAGAGATGCTTCTGTAAAAACATCGTCCACTACATCCAAAACAGGAGGTATAGCCAAAGGCCTATGCTGGGGTAAAAACAGAAATTCCCTAAGCCTTTTCCTGGAATCAGAGAAGTCCTGACCCTCCCACTTAAAATGCACCCACATGGAATGAAGAGTTTCTGAAAAAGAAAAATCCTCAGGAGGAGTAGCAGAAGGAGTAGAATCATCTACATCAGAATCAGAATAAGGAGAGTACTCCTGCAAGTCTTCAGCCGAAGACTCTGAAACATCTGAAGCCTGCTCAAAACCCCCAGCTCAGGATCCACCCTAGGTCTCTTATCAGGAGGGGGCATAGAACCCCTAATCAAAGTAATCAAATCTTCTGCCATTTTAAGCATATGCTTCTTGGGCACAGTACCTGAGGAGCTAGGGGTAACACCAACTGAAGCCAAACCTGGCCTGCCCCTGGGGGAAGCCTTTGAAACAGAAGGAGAGGGCCTAGCCACCTTGGGAAGGGAGGGGAGTATAGTAAGATGAGAAGCCCCCTCAGCCTGACTAGTCTCCTGAGAGGCCACATCCTGCAATAATAAGGTCTCACCCTGGGAACACAAAGAAACCTCCGGTGGAGCCACCGGCTCCACCGACACCTCCAAAGAACCGGCGTCTGGTACAGACGGTTCTTCTAGCCTAGGCTTAACTGCCTTGTCCTTGCGCTTCTTCGAAGAAGCGGGCGTCGGAGCATCCGACGGCATTTTATAGTTGCACCGCTTCCCAAAGACTAACCTTGCACAATCCAACCTTCTCTTTATAGTGCGTTTATTAAATCTAGCACAAGAGCGACAGCCAACAACGTCGTGCTCAGGCCCTAAGCAAGGAATACACAAAGTATGATAATCTCTATGCGGTATCTGTTTCCCACAAGAAATGCAATTATTAACTTTTTCTGACATCCGGTAAATGACTGAGGCAAGAAAAAACTAAAAAATTCCCCAACGGGGTACTTAGCCAACTTTGAACTCGGTCTGAAACTTCTAAATCGAAAAATCTCAGAACGCCAACCAGCACTTGCAATACTGCTTCTGCATCGGACCATGCGGCAAAAAAGACTGAGGATATGACGTCGGTCATGCGCATTTGTACCCTGACGTCCTGACGTCAGTCAAATGCGCCCTGACCGACGTCAGCCTTATACTTTGATATTCGGGCCGACCAAGGACAGCGGACTACCCAAGTGTTAGGACTGCAGCAATGTGAGATGAAGAACATCTATGTGTTTACTGAAACCATAGAAGTAAATACTTCCACAAATTGGAATTATGACTTAATACAGCTTCCCAATATTTCTGTATCCTTGAATAATTTAAAATTACTGAGATTGTCAGAGAGTATTTGGGAAAAAGAAATAAAAGTATTCTGTGTTATGAAGCATTAAGCATCATTGCAAAAGATAAATTACAAAAACTGTTAAACTGGTTGATACATCCTCTATTAGTAGTGTTAGGCATTATAGTCATATTAACTATCTGGAATTGCTATCTAAGTTGCCATTTGCGAATCCAACAGATCATGATGGTGAACCTGGATAAATTGGAAAAGGTTCCAATGTGTGCAACTGAAGTCGAAAATGAACAATCATTTTCCGCCATTTAAATGAAAAGAGGGAATTGTGAGAGTAAATATTCTGCTTTTAGTGTAACGAACAGGTTAAAAATGGCTTTCACTGGATTTTTCTGAAAATGTAAAATAAAGATTCTGCTTTTCAGTGTAGTACAGAGTGCACTTAGTTTAAAGTCTTGGCAAAAAGATATAACTTGTCATTCATTGTTATTAGAAGTCAGAAGTAAAATATGTTATCGTTATAAACTATGCAGTTTGTGAAATTTATTATCGACAAGCAGGTCAAGACGAACTCTTGTATGCAGCTGTGTTTCGTCAACAGGACGTGCAAGATAAGGGCAAGGCCAAGGAGTTATTCTTCAGGAACAGAATGTTTGAGATATGAAAAACAAACTGTTAGGAAACCAGCTTCAAAGGAAAGACTTATTATTCTGGCAAATTCTCTAAACTGCTGATGCAGGTAAAAAAGACACTATAAAGATTGGGACTTTTCTTTTGTATGAGAGACTTTGATTCTTACAGATCTGATGCTGTAAGCTGAAGTACGATTTTGTTACTTGTGTATATCTTTCATTGTTATACTAGATGCCTACTTCGTATGCAGAGTAAAGAATGTCGTATCCGATGAACCATCTCATTGTTTTCATTGAGTAATGGTACAGACTACCTGATTAGTGTAGTATTTAAATTTTATAGTCAGAAAAAGTCTGCCTATATTCTTGGTTTTGAGGGTTCTCCTCTGCCGCTCGGGTGGTGTCTTAAGATAGAGTCCCCCCCCTGCCCCTGGGTAAATACCTGAACCCGCCACCCTTGAGTTACCTTCAGCTGCATGTGAAATGAGCCTTATGGATGAATTTGAGCTGGACTGCAGGGTGGCTAACTCTGACGCAATAGTGCTTTCGGCCTCAGTAGTAATGGTCCCAGAGAGGTACTTAGAAAGTTCCTTAATCAAATCCCTCTGAAGTCTGGTGAAGTGTGCCAAATACTTCAGTGACCTGAGTGCAAAGGTCTCTGAAGCATATACATGATTCCCAAATTTGTCCAAAGTCCTGGACTCTCTGTTGGAGGGAAGTGGACAGATGAACTCTTTTCTGTGAGTTCCTTCTTCATGGCTGCCACAATGACCATAGCATTTACTGGTACTCCTTTGCTCCAGAATTCTCTTTCTTTCAGTGGTGTCAGAATCCTGTCTGGTCTCCTGGGGATCATCTCAACAGCATCGGGTTCCTTCCATGCCTGCCTAGAGATCAAATCAATGAGCACATCAGTGGCGGAGTCACCCAGGAGGTAGACGTACCAGACCCAATGCTTCCAGCAATAACGATTCCTCTTTGGAAGGGTTATTGGTGTACCAACCACCCCCTTTGTTTGAGGATCTCCAGGATGTCTCCAAAGGAGATGTCAGGTGGTGACTTTGGGGACCCTTCCCCCTCATCAAAATTGGTATCTTCTGTGACAGACTCTTGAGGAGAGTCTAAGTGTCTCCACTTGAACTTTCTCTTCCTAGTGACTTCTTCGGTGGGATGCTCCAGAGAAGTCCAAAAAAACACAACCGGTTCTACCACATAGACAAAGCCGGAATTACAGAAAACAATCCAAGTAAAACTAAAAGTAATAACTGGCACCGCAGTGTTTTGAAACACTTGAATCTTTAATTACACAACACTAGTGTAAGAACTTTTACCCTCTAAGGTACCTGAAGAAGCCTTAGCGGGGGAACTTCTTATACTAGCATTGTGTAATTAAATAGTCAAGTGCTTCAGAACATCACGGTGCTCATTATTACTTTTAGTTTTACTTATGCACCAGAAAAGTATCAAAAGATATGAGTATACCCTGCTGGGTAGTCTGTAGATATTGGGCTGGCTGTCTCTGTGGAGTAGAGTGCTGAGGCTCAAGGCACAAAGACATATGAAAAGAGAAAGATGGACTGGGAGGGGTAATCGTCCTTCCTCCAGAGGTAGAGGAGACTATCTCCACTACCTCAAAGTCAGAATGTCCCAGGGAGAAGGAAGAGGTCGACGATGCTGAGAAGACATGCTTCTGGACCATCGGCTCCCTCTGACCTGAGGCAGAGGTCAGGGCTGAGCTATCCAAAGCCAAGGCTCTGAGGAGCAGAGATGACTCAGATGACTTCGAAGTCAGCTCCAATACCTTGGATCCGGCAATGGTGCTACAGCTCCGAGAGTCATCCGATTCTGACATGCTCACAGCCTATCCACTCACAGAAGGTATTGGAGCCAATGATGCAACAATCTTCAGATCCAAAATGGATGGTTCCAGGAGTCTTGGATCCAAGAGCTCCGAAGCTGAAGGCTGGATCAGAGAAGGAACTAAAACAGGCGGATTAATACTGGTAAAGGTCTCCGGACCCAATGAGGAGCTGGGAGAACTCCCATTTGGATTTCTGCCTAGACAACTTTCCTCATAATTCTATCCACATCTGCTCCTGTTAGTCTCTTAGAAGACAGAGAAGAGGATGCCACTGAAGGGGTCCTAGAATGATACCATCTCTCTAGGAAGGCTGAAGGTAGACAGGAATGAATACGGTCTAGAGATGATGCATAATGGGTCCCAGGGATCCAACTGCTTAGACACCTTGTGAGAAGGTTCAAGAGTAGGCTCCAGAAGTGGAGGATCTAAAAGTGGCTGATGTACACTTTCCTGACTACTCCTTGTCAAATTCTTTTGAGGTTTGAGCTCCAGACAAAGTCTCCGAAAAAGAAATTGGTGATAAACTTTTCTGAATATGTTTATTTTTGTGATCCACTACACCCATAGATTAAATGTCTTACAAATACTGCATGGCTTTTTTAAATGAGCTGGGCCTACACAGTACACACAAGAATCATGTGCGTTAACAGTTATTTCATGGCTACAATCTTTACATTTCTTAAAACCTGAAGACTTTCAGCCATACTGAAGCAGAAAAACTGACATAATAGAAATACAAGATATATTATTACTTACATATATAAATATTTGTATTTTTTAAATGAAAAAAAGAAGAAAGTGAAAAGAGGATTACCTCTAATGGTAATAACACCGTAACTACTGTCCATAAGATGAAACCGTCTTAGTAATGTAAAATAGCAGCACAGGTGCAACACGACTCGAACAGGCAACAAAAACTGTTTATTAACTACTATTGAAAAAGTATAAAATAAAATAAAACAGTATAAAACCACGGTTAAGCGCTTTCATCTGACCGTGCAGACTTCATCAGAACAAACAAAGGCAAATATCAAACTCTAATATATAAACTTTTTGCCGCCAAAAATCAAAATAATCACCATTTAAAATGACAGTACATCGCTATGTAACCATATATCATAGCGTAACATTTCCCTGCAGTTGTTTAAAAACACACAACTCCAAAGCATCAAAAGTTGCAGATAGTTCAAATTGTACAAATAATTAATAATAAATGGCAAATAAATGCTAAAAAAATAAATCGATTAAATAGGTCTATTAAATAATTATGTTAAAACTACCTATGAATACATATGGATATAATATAATATATTAAATTATATATTAAATATATATCATTTGACTCCTTTACATATATGTTTCGATATCTACTTCAAAAACATTATAACAATTGCAAGAATGGCTTAAAAGTAATATAATCAGCCATTCTTGCAATTGTTATAATGTTTATAATGTTTCATATTCATTACAGTACAGCTTAAACAAACATACTATTTTATTTGATTATATGTATACATATTGTTGTGTATATTAATTGAAATATATTTTTGAAATTTGTTTTTGTATGTATTCATAGGTAGTTTTAACAAAATTATTTAATAGACCTATTTAATAGATTTATTTTTTTAGCATTTATTTACCATTTATTATTAATTATTTGTACAATTTGAACTATCTGCAACTTTTGATGCTTTGGAGTTGTGTGTGTTTTTAAACAACTGCAGGGAAATGTTACGCTATGATATATGGTTACATAGAGATGTACTGTCATTTTAAATGGTGATTATTTTGATTTTTAGCGCCAAAAAGTTTATATATTAGAGTTTGATATTTGCCTTTATTTGTTCTGATGAAGTCTGCACAGTCAGATGAAAGAGCTTAACCGTGGTTTTATACTGTTTTATTTTATTTTATACTTTTTCAATAGTAGTTAATAAAAAGTTTTTGTTGCCTGTTCGAGTCATGTTGCACCTGTGCTGCTATTTTACATTACTAAGACGGTTTTGTCTTATGGACAGTGGTTACGGTGTTGCTTGGCATTTCCATTTGCAATGGTAATAAGATTACCACAATGGTATAAGCAAGAAAATTTTACAAACAATGGTAAAGTAAGAATACACCGATAAGTGCATAAAGGATAAGGGAGGAATATACAAAATATCTAGACAAAGGTATCAAAGTAAGAAAATGTATACAACTTATTTTACTCACAAATACAACACCAACGCTCGAGAGCTAACAGCGGCCATGTCCGTATGCGAAGGCAGCAAATGAGATCTGAGGTATAGTAGGGGACTAGAGCATTATGGGTAAGGGAGGAGCTTGACAGTTTCCAGTGTCCAGAAGTTGTAAAAAGCAGCTAAGTCAGATCCAAACCCACTTGTTGAGGAACAAATGAAAACTGACATCAGATTCAAAGTTATGCCTAAGAGACTAAATGAAAACCAGGAGGAAAAACATTACTATTATCAGAAGGAAAGAAACTTGGCTTTTATGAAAAAGGGGGGGGGGGGGCAGTGTGAAAAAAAAATGTTCCAGAGAGAGAGACAGCCAGAGAAAATTAGAAGTTATGTACTCACCATAACGTTCCATCTGAGTAGGTGTATTCATTTGTCTGCAACCTGTGGGTTATGGATCCGATATCGGATCCGAACCGGCATGGTTTACCAGCTATGGATCCAAGCTCTCAGCTCCTCCCCTCACCCATAATGCCCTGCTCTACCCTCATGACCTCAGATCGAGTTTGCCAACAGCAAAAACACCCTGAAAAGGGTAACAGATAATATGCAGGAAACTGAAAGGCCAGGGGGATAGGAGGGCGGGATGGTTGCAGACAAATGAATACACCTACTCAGATGGAACGTTATGGTGAGTACATAACTTCTAAATCTGAAGTAGGAGATTCATTTGTCTGCAACCTGTGGGACAGAGTCCCCAGCTACCTGAATCTTGGGCGGCCATCATGGAAGGATATTCCGGAGCACCGCGGAGCCAAATGATGCTCTACCCCTAGATGCAAGATCCAACTTATAGTGTGAAATAAAAGTATGAGATGAAGCCCACGTGGCTGCTGCACAAATATCATCTAGAGGAATCCTAGCCTTGAAGGCTGCCGAGGTAGATACTGACCGGGTTGAATGGGCATGTACACCCTCTGGTGCGGGCCTTCCTGAAGCTTGATAAGCCAATAAGATGCACTGTGAAATCCAGCGAGACAGAGAAACTTTAGAAATTGGCTTGCCCAAATTAAATTTAGCAAAGGAAATAAACAACTGGTCGGATTGCCTATGACCAGCCGTTCTGTTTAGATAAAATCTAAGTTGCCTGTGAACATCTAATGAGTGAAGTTTGTATTCACCTTTGTTTTCATATTTAGGGAAGAAAACAGGGAGGTTAATGGACTGATTAATGTTTGCTTCAGAAGCAACTTTAGGAAGAAAGGACGGGTTGGTCCTGAGGTAAACACGGTCCGGATGAAATACCAAATAAGGAGGTTTAGCTGATAATGCTTGAAGCTCTGAAACTCTCTTGGCCGATGTAATGGCTACCAAAAAGGCTGTCTTGAAAGACAAGAATTTGAGATCCACCGTAGCCGCTGGTTCAAAAGGGGGGGCGGTCAAGGCCTGGAGAACCAAAGAAAGGTCCCAAGGGGGAACCGCTTGTTTTACAGGGGGCCTGAGAAGAAAAGTACCTTTATGGAAAATTTTACACAACTTGGCTGACATAAGAGGATTAGAGTCATGGCCAATGTGATGAGAAATTGCCGCCAGTTGTACTTTGATTGTGGAACTGCTGGCACCATCGTTAAAAAGAGTGGTTAGAAAGTCAAGCACTAAGGGGAGAGGAACCGTGAAGGGATTCAGGCCTTGCCGCTCTGCCCACAAAGAAAACCGTTTCCACTTGCTGCGGTATACTTTCCTAGTGGATGGTTTATGAGCTGCCACCAGTATTGCCTTAACAGGTGACGAAATACCGGGAGTCCTGATCAAGAGTGGAACTGGAGCAGCCAAGCGGTCAGCTTCAGGTTGTCCAGGTTCGGAGGAGGTATGCAGGATGGATGGGATATCAGATCCGGAATGGGATCTAGAATCCAAGGAGGATTCACCGAGTGAGACCTTAGAAAGGGGAACCAGATCTGTCGAGGCCAAAACGGAGCAATGAGAATCATTCTGCAACCCACCCGAGAGGCTTTCTGAAGAACTTGGAGCATCAGAGGCAAGGGTGGATAAGCGTAAAGAAGACCGGGTGGCCAAGCTTGCACCAGAGCGTCTCTTGGAGAACCTCCTGGAGGGGGTATCAGAGCGAAAAAACTGTCGCACTTGGTGTTTGAGGGAGAGGCAAAAGATCGCATGAAGGAGTTCCCCACCGTGCGAATATGCGTTCCGCTACTTGAAAATTGAGAGACCACTCGTAAGGGGTCAGAATGGTGCGACTGAGCTTGTCCGCCAGGATGTTGGACCAACCCGGAATGTGCATTGCTATTAGAAAGCGGTTGGTGGAGATTGCCCATTCCCAAACTCTCATGGCTTCTCGACAAAGGGGGTAAGACCTTGTTCCCCCTTGCTTGTTGATGTACCAGACCACAGACATGTTGTCCGATTGAATCGCAATTGTTCCCAAGGGAAGAAAGTCCTGAAGTGCTAGCAACGCTAAGAGCACTGCTCTCATCTCTAGAACGTTGATATGCAGTAAGGTCTCTGTATCGTTCCACGTGCCTTGGACGGTCCGGCCCGCAAAATGCCCCCCCCCCACCCGAGGCGGGAGGCGTCCGTGGTCACCGTGGCGAGGGGGGGAGAAGCACAAAATGGGCGATGGGCGGCCTCCGTGGAGATCTGGGGAGTGAAGCCACCACAGGAGGGACCGCTTGCAAGCCTTGCTGATCGCAATGGGATGATGCATAGGGAGAGCAAGGTATGACCACTGTACTAAGAGAGTCCACTGGAGGACACGCATATTGAGCCTGGCAAGAGGAAGAAGTGCTATAGCAGACGCCATGGACCCTAGAGCCCTCAGGACCAACTCCGCCGGAACAGAACTTGAGTGGAGAATGGCCCGCACCTGGAGCTGCAGATTTTGAACTCTGTCCGCAGTGAGGAAGGCTCGTAAACTCCTTGTGTCTAGCCTGGCCCCTATAAAATCTAAGAGCTGTGTGGGCGCCAGGTTGGATTTCTTTGTATTTATTGTAATGCCCAGAAAGGGAGCAAGATGGAGAAAGGAGTCTCGCCAATAATAGTAGATGCCTTGTTGGGGCGGTAAGAAGCCAGTCGTCCAGGTAGGGAAAGACCTGCACCCCCTGAAGCCTCAGGTGGGCCGCTAATACTTTGGTGAACACCCTGGGGGCTGTGGTGAGACCAAAGGGAAGGACCCGGAACTGGTAGTGACTGGCTCCCAGCCGGAAGCGGAGGAACCTCCTGGAGCACCTGTCCATCAGGATGTGGTAGTACGCATCTTTTAGGTCTATAGAGCACATCCAGTGATTTTCTCCCAGAAGGGGGAGAATAGATTGCAGAGTGACCATTCGGAATTTTTCCTTGGGGACTGCCAGATTCAAGAAAGAAAGGTCTAGAATTGGTCTTAGTTCCCCCGTCTTCTTTGGCACTAAAAAGAACCTGGAGTAGAACCCTGATCTGATCTGGTCTGGGGGGACGGGCTGGATGGCTCTTTTCTTTAGCAGATGGCCAATTTCTGCCAAAGCGGCCTCCCGTTGACCGGGTGGAACGTCTGGGAGGGACTTCAACTTTGGAAAGTGAAGAAAAGGGATGCGGTATCCTCTGGATATGATTTGGAGGACCCAGCGGTCTGATGTTATGGACTCCCATGCCGCTAGGTGCCCCGACAAACGTCCCCCGACTGCCTCCAGAGTGGAGCAGCCGGGCAACCCCTCAGGGTTGCTGCGCGGGCCATTCAGAGAAAGGTTCTCTGGACCCGAAGTTTCTGGGAGCCCCTCTGCCTCTAGGGACCCTAGGCCTCTGCCACGGAAGGACTGGTTGTCCGGAGCAGACTGGGACTGCTGCGACTTCTGGAACCACATCTTCTTCTGACCCTTTTGGTTCCTAGAGTAGGGCCTCTGGGGTGCAGAGAAGCGGATTCCGACGGCAGACAGCGTCTTCCCGTCCTTCTCGCTCTGGGTCAAGGTTTCGCGAACGGTTTTGCCAAAGAGGGCAGAACCATCAAAGGGGGCGTTCGCAAACGACGCTTTGAAGGGCTCAGAAAAATCGCAGTGACGGAGCCAGGCCTGACGTCTAGTGACTAGGCCTGCCCTGCGGCTCTAGCGGCGCCTTCCGTAGCGTGGGAGAGTAGCCGCACAGAGGTATTAGTAACTGATCTAAGAGTGGCCATGCGGGTGGAGTGCAGCACCCTGTCCTCCTCCGACATGGACTCTGGGGGAGATGCAGCGTATTCTTTAATGAGATCTCGCTGCATCCTAATGACGTGTGCCAGGTAGTTCAGCACCCTTACCGAGAAGGTCGCTGAACTAAACATCCGCTTCCCCAAGCGGTCCATCATCCGAGACTCCTTGCTCGGAATGGACTGAGGGACTCTCCTGAGCAAGTTCCCTCTTGGTGGCCGCCGCCGTCAACATGGCATCTACCGGAGGCCCCTTACTCCAATGGGCGCGGTCGGACGGTGGGCTGAGGATCCTATCGGGCCTCTTAGGAATTGGCTCCACGGTGTCCGGTTCCTTCCACGCCCTGGTGGTAATGAGGTCCACCAGGGGGTCGGCAGGAGGGGACACCCAAGAGGTAGACGGGCCCGCTTCAAATGCCTCCAAGAACACGGACTCGTCCGAGGAAGACTTGGGGGCAGACCCCCCCCCTTATACGGAGCATTTCCATGATGTCCCCAAATGAGACATCCTCGGGGGGTGACCGTGGGGAATCGTTCCCCTTCTTCCAAGTCCGTGTCTTCCGTGAGAGACTCGGGGGAGTCAATGTGCCTCCTTTTGCACGTATGCTTGCGAGGAACATCCTCTGGGGGGCTGTCAGAGGACTCCTCGCAAGCAGCAATCTGTTCCATTGGAGCAGCTTGGGGCACAGAAGCGGGCTGTCCCAAGGGCCGGATGGAGGAAGCCTGGCCCAGTGCAGAGGGAGCGCGGGACGGAGCCGAAACAAGTGCCGGGGGTCCGGAGACCCTCAACAGGGCCCTCTCCACTACATCAAACGCCGAAGGGGAGCCGACCTCGACCAAAGGATCCGACAATCGGCTCCCTCTGATCCGAAGAGTGGATCGAGCCGGCGCAAGCGCCGGATCCGGCGACAGTGCGCCCAACACAGACGGCGCCGAAGGAGCACTGATCCCCCCGGATCCGAGACTCGGATCCAGGCTCTGAGAGGTCGGATCCGATGCACTCGAGGGCAGGGTCGGATCCGGCACAAAGTACTATCGGCGCCGACCCACCCCGCCCGGCTGCTCGGCTCCAGCTGCTCCGAGCCCGGATAGCGGGTCGGAGAAGGAGCAATCGGTTTGAAAAAGGGTGTTGAAACCCCCCCCAGAGGGGGGGGAGGCAAGAGCACTCCCATCTGCATCTGGGCCTGGATGAACCTTCTCATCATCCGGTCCAGATCAGCATCCGAAAGGCTATACGTAGATCTCGACGAGGCTACCGAGGTAGGCCTGGAGTGCCTCCTAGATAGCCTCGATGGAGATCGGGTCTCCTCCTCCTCAGGTCCCGGTGAAAAACACACTGGAGACCGGAGCCGAGAAGGAGGAGACCGAGCCGACAATGGAGCCGACAACGGAGCCGGGGGAGAAGCCCGCTTGGTTGGCGGGGCCGAAACAGAGGTCTCGGCCCGCCCCTTAGGGTGCTTCTCCTCTGGTCCTTTTCTAGCATCCCTCTCCTCCGAACCAGAAACGGGAGGTTGAGTCCCAGGAGGAGGAGGGGGTGCCGCAGAAGGAATAACCGTAGGTAACGGTTACTCCTGAAGTAGCGGAGGTCAGAGCCGAGTCCGGTGGTAAAAGGCCCGCCAAAACAAGCTTGGACCTCCGCTCCTTCAATGCCCTGGGGTTGAACCCTGCACAAATGGTACAACCAGATGTGAGGTGTTCAACCCCCAGGCATCTAACACACCGAGTGTGGCCATCAGCTGGGGAAAGCTTATGGCCACACTCGGAGCATTTAGAAAAGATAGATTTGGGTTGCTCTGCCATCCCAAACTATCACAGTAGTTACTAAAACTAAAGTAACTAAAACACACAATACACTCACAGGCCCAACACACACACACACTACGCCAACAGCGAGGGGAGGGATAAAACTTTAGATTAACTCTAAAAAGTGAATATGTCAAAGGGGAACCTACACTTTCACACAAAAACCCCAAAATAATCTATTAAATTTTGAAAATTCAACACTAAAATTAGCACTTAGCTTGACAGCTTGAGAAGCAATCCGGTCACCATGCGCGACAAACGAGATCTGAGGTCATGAGGGTAGAGCAGGGCATTATGGGTGAGGGGAGGAGCTGAGAGCTTGGATCCATAGCTGGTAAACCATGCCGGTTCGGATCCGATATCGGATCCATAACCCACAGGTTGCAGACAAATGAATCTCCTACTTCAGATCTTTAGATTAACTCTAAAAAGTGAATATGTCAAAGGGGAACCTACACTTTCACACAAAACCCCCCAAAAAATCTATTAAATTTTGAAAATTCAACACTAAAATTAGCACTTAGCTTGAGAGCTTGAGAAGCAATCCGGTCACCATGCGCGGCAAACGAGATCTGAGGTCATGAGGGTAGAGCAGGGCATTATGGGTGAGGGGAGGAGCTGAGAGCTTGGATCCATAGCTGGTAAACCATGCCGGTTCGGATCCGATATCGGATCCATAACCCACAGGTTGCAGACAAATGAATCTCCTACTTCAGATCAACTGTAAAGCAGCGCTGGCATTCCCAGGACATGTGTTGTCTGTACTAAGGATAGAAAGTTGATGAGTCAAAATAGGAAACATTTGTTCAAAACAAATGTACCTCAGAATGACTGTGCTTTAGATGCCTCTAGTAACAGGTAGAAAAAGAAATGTCAGGAAAGCTATGAAAAGTGGTACTGCAAAAAAAGCATTCTAGTAAAGTACAAAACATTGTAATAAACTGCCTGCAGACATATAACCTGAAGTAATGCAAAGTTTTTGCGCATCAGAAATGCACACCACAGACTTTCCAACTATTTTCAGTTTGGGAGAATGCTCAGAAACTACAAAAAAAATCTAAATTACAATTTGCATTTATTAATACTACGCATACTGTTATTCTAACGAGTTTGTCACCTTCATATCTGATCCAAACAATTCAAGAAATATTTTCTGTTTTGCTCTTTTATGTAAAAGAAATGTCTAAAATTAATTTCATACTAAAGCAATACCTAAATGCAAAAAATGTTCCAATATAATATTTTGTATGTTTATATAAGATCTAACTCGTATCAGATTGGTACACAAACTTAGCTATTTCCGAAAGAACCAACACAAAAAAAGCTCCTTAAGAAACTTTATTTAAATTGCAACCATTGACTAAAGATAAAAACATATTAGTGCTTTAGTGCACTTAAATTGACTTTTCTGTGAACTTCATCAAATAAAACACGTACAAGTAAAAAGTAAAAAACAAAAAAATAAAAAATGAAAGAAAAATTAAAATAAAAAAATGCAAAATTGAATTTGGTGAAATCTAATAACAATTACTTTTTTATAGGTTCTTGTTTTCCATTAATTGATCATTCTATGACAATATATTTGAGCAAATATTTGGGGAATATTTCAAGCATATTTTAAGAATATTTTAAGTGGTTTTGTTTAGTATATGCATGTGTATATATATATATATATATATATATATATATATATATATTTTTTTTTTTGTTGTTTTCCAATAAGTTGGCTTTAAGAATGTTTTTAAGATTGATTTCAGGACTATATGCTTTTACAGCGATGACTGAATATTGGTTTAATGGGATGAGAGAGTATTTTAAAAAAAGAAAAAATGGGGGAGGGGTGCACAAAGTTAACAGAAAGTGACAATTTGATTGGTGGTCAATGTATATTTAAGCTGTTCTTTTTAAATGTATTTTATCTGATGAAGTCCACAGAAAAGTCAATTAAGTGGACAAAAGCGCTAATGTGTTTTTATCTTTATTCGATGGTTGCAATATAATTAAAGTTTCTTAAGGAGCTTTTTTGGTTTGGTTCTTTCAGCTATAGCTAAGTTCGTATATAAGTTTGTTTTTGAGCATTTTGTTGTGTTTTTCATATGAGACTGGGAAAATTTAACTTCACAAACAATGTGTATATTTATTTATTTAACATTTATTTACCAGGAAAGTCCAACTGGGATACAGCCCATTTTCAGCGGAGGCCCGGGAAGAAATGCTCCAGACGCATGTCTTTGGAATGTAGGAGAAAATTAGAGTACCCAGAGGAAACTCATGCGAATGCAGGGAGGACATGCAGACTCCACACAGAAGGCACCCCAGCCAAGAATCAAACTGCAGAACCTCTTGCTGTGAAGCGACAATGCTAACTGCTGCACCACTGCGGTTACCACCACTTAAAGGATCTAGCACCGTTAGCCTCTGTCAAGAATTCCAGAATGCATATCAAGTGGCGGATACACTACAGTTGTGTAAGTTGAACTTACCATAACAGTAGATGTTCGAATGATCACTGTTGCAGTAGCATTAGGTATATGAAGTTCTATCCTGCCATCATTATAACAGCCTGCTTGCTACCAAACCTTCAGGACACCTTCCACACAGCCAAACTGTCTAGTGGTTCAAGCTGAGCTGACTAAAAGACAAGTTTGAGCATGAAGCCCTTCAGACTTTTCCTGCCAGCAGACAGAGGGAAGCCAGACCCTGAAAGAGTAAGGCTAAGAAGTACACATAAAAAAACACCAAAAACAAGGAGATGGAGGGAGGGAGCAGCTACTGCAGCAGTGATCATTCGAACATCTACTGTTATGAGTTCAATATGGACAACTGTACTATGTTCTTCATTATTGATCACTGTTACAATAGCTTTAGCTACATGGGTAGTTTACCACAGCTAACTATATTTGGGAGGTAGAAGAAGAAGGGTACAGGAGCCCCTGAAGAATGGTCTTAGCAAATCATGATCTAAGCCTTGAACAGGAATCCAGCTTATAGTGATTTGCAAAAGTATGTACAGAGGACCAAGTAACAGCTTCTAGAATATTTCTAGAATCCAACCCTTGACCTTGCCTGGAAGAGATTATAACAAAAGGTAATAGCCTTAAACAACCATTTGGAAATAGTCTGTTTTCACACTGGATGTTCCTTCTTGCCTTTACAAGAAATGAACAACTTTTCCAATGACCCGAAATTAGAAGTTATGTACCTACCATAACGTTCCATGTTAGTTGTCTTCTTCTCACCTTCTTTCTTGCTGGATGGGTTCGGAGCCGATCCTCGGCTCCGACTCGGCCACTCTAAAAGCTCGAGAGCTAGTTCCACCGGCTCGAGGCTCCCCTATATCCCACAATGCTAGGCGGTAACTCCTCAGATCTCGTTTGAAAGCTAAGCCCAGCAAGGAAATTCCATAAAGGGAACAAAAGAAAACTCCTCTAGGTCTGTCCAGGCTAGGGGGAAGGAGGGTGGGACGCAAGAAAGAAGGCGAGAAGAAGACAACTAACATGGAACGTTATGGTAGGTACATAACTTCTAAATGTTAAGTTGTCTATCTCACCTTCATTCTTGCTGGATGGGACCGCGTCCCTAGCACCTTATCCCAGGTGGCCTATCGGAACAGACTCTTGAGACCAGTGGAACCAAAGTTGGCTCGGGCTTTAGAGGCCAAGTCCAACTTACAATGAGAAATGAAGGTATGGGGAGAAGCCCAAGTAGCTGCAGAACAAATCGAATCAATAGGCAGCCTATCTTGGAAAGCTATAGAAGTGGCTAAAGCTCTAGTTGAATGAGCCCTGGGTTTGGATGGCAATTGTTGATGTCTGATCTCATACACAAGGGTAATCAATGAAGTAAGCCATCTAGAAAGAGATACTTTAGAAATTGGAAGGCCCATTCTACCTTCTGCATAAGAAACAAACAGTTGATCAGACTTCCTGAATTGTTTGGTCCTGTCTAAATAGTACCTAAGTTGGCGATGAACATCTAAGCAGTGTAACTTTTGTTCTGACCTATTGGAATAATTAGGGAAGAACACAGGAAGTTCAATGGTTTGATTCAAATTTGCCAGTGAAGCTACCTTGGGCAAAAAGGACGGGTTAGTACGTAAGGACACCCTATCCTTATGAAACACAAGATAAGGGGGTCGACTACACAGAGCATGGAGTTCAGAGACTCTTCTAGCTGAAGTGATAGCTACTAAAAAGAGTGTTTTCCAAGATAGTAACTTTATTGAAAATGAAGCCGCAGGTTCAAAGGGGGGAAGAATTAAGGACGCCAGAGCCAAGTTGAGATCCCATTGAGGAGGAGGAGGATCCCTGATTGATGGTTTGAGGAGAAAAACTCCTTTTAAAAAGGCTTTGCAGGGTTTGTGAGACATAATGGAGGACTCTGAGACTCCAACATTAAAGTTCGATATTGCTGCCAACTGAACTCTGATGGTAGACGGGGACGAACCTGAGTGGAAAAGTTCGGCTAGAAAGTCTAGAACTGATTGAATGGAAGCAGTGAAAGGATCTATATTCTTTGACTGCGCCCAATAGGAAAAACTTTTCCACTTGCTATGATAAATCTTCCGAGTGGAAGATTTATGAGAGGCTATCAAAATATCTCTAACTGAGCGAGATATCAGAGGAAGCCTGGCTAGAGTTGGAATTGGAGGAACCACGCTGTGAGGTTCAGAGAAGGGAGGGAGTGGTGCAACTGACCCGACTGATGGGTCAAGAGGTCTGGAACTGGGTCCAGATGTCAAGGTTGCTCCAACAGATAACGGTGGAGAAACGGGAACCAAACCTGTCGAGGCCAGTAAGGGGCAATAAGGATCATGGAAGCTTTCTGAGCGATGGCTTTCTGTATTAGCTGAGATATCAGTGGGAAGGGAGGAAAAGCATACAGAAGTTCCCTGGGCCAATCGTGTACTAGAGCGTCTCTGCTGGAGTGGCCTGGTTGGGGAAAGAGGGTGAAGAAATCGTCGCACTTGCTGTTTTGGGGAGCAGCGAAAAGGTCGCAGCAAGGCCGGCCCCACTTTCGAAAAACTTTCTCCAACAATGAATTGTTCAGAGACCACTCGTGAGGCATAAGAATAGCTCTGCTCAATTTGTCTGCAATCACATTGGACTTCCCGGGAATGTGCGTTGCTAACAGAAACCACTGAGAAGAAATCGCCCATTGCCACAGTCTGAGTGCCTCTCGACATAGGGGGTAAGATCTGGTTCTGCCTTGTTTGTTGATGTACCACACTACAGACATATTGTCTGTCTGAATTGCTATAGTTCGCATGGGAAGAGAGTCTTGTAAGGCTTGCAACGCTAGAAGCACTGCTCTCATCTCTAGGACATTTATGTGCAAGTGGCACTCGAAAGGTTGCCACATGCCTTGGACCGTCCTGCCCTGGTAATGCCCCCCCACCCGATCAGGGAGGCGTCCGTTGTCACCGTAGCAACCGGAGGGGAAGGGACGAAAGGTCTCCCTAGGTGGAACTGGGGAGATGTGATCCACCAAGAGAGATGATTCTTGCACGATTGAGTTATCCGAATAGGATGGGACATTGGAAGTCGTTGGAAAGACCATTGTGTGAAGAGCATCCATTGTAAAATTCTCATATGGAAGCGAGCTAATGGTAGAAGCGGGATGGCCGCCGCCATAATCCCTAAGAACTTTAGGATCGATCTGGCTTTAACTTTGTTGCTCTGCAAGACAAGAGAGACCTGTCTGTGTATGTCTGCTATTCTCTGCTCTGTGAGTCTGGCTGACATGTTGACTGTGTCTAGATTTGCACCTATAAAGGTAATAACATGACAAGGCGACAAGACAGACTTTTCGTAATTTATTGAAATGCCTAGTGTCTGACATGTGTGAAAGGTGTAGTCTCTGGCAAGAAGCAAAAGATGCTTGGTGGGGGCTGTAAGGAGCCAGTCGTCTAAATAAGGAAACACCTGGAATCCTTGTCATCTCAGATGAGAGGCGACCACTGCCATGCATTTGGTAAACACTCAGGGGGCTGTAGTGAGACCAAAGGGCAGGGCTCTGAATTGGAAATGACTGGTTCCCAGCCTGAAGCGGAGGAATATCCTGGAGCGTCGACTCATTCTGATGTGATAATACGCATCCTGGAGATCTATCGAGCACATCCAGTTGTCCCGCCCCAAAAGGGGTAGAATGGACTGCAAAACTTTGTTTTCTTGACAAACTTGTTCAAGTTGCTGAGATCCAAAATGGGTCTCCAGTCCCCTGTTTTCTTTGGAACCAAAAAGAGTTTGGAGTAGATTCCAGATCCTGTTTGGTCTGCTGGAACTGGTTGAATGGCTCTTTTTGCGAGCAACTTTGAAATTTCTAATACTGCTTGCTCCCTTTGACTGGGTGGAACGTCTGGAAGGGACTTTTTGGATTGCTTCGGAATGAGAAGGAATGGGATTCTGTAGCCTTCGGAAATGATAGACTGTACCCACTTGTCTTGAGTTAGGGATAGCCAGGCTTTTGGGTACAGCGATAACCTTCCCCCGACTGCCTCCAAAGGTGGACAGTCGGGCAACACCTCAGGGATGCTGAAAGGGCTTGTCGGAAAAGGATTCTCGACTGCCCTGATTCTGCGGGCCCCCTCTGCCTCTAGGACGGCATCTACCATTACTGTTCCCCCCTCTGCCTCTAGAGGGGAATTGACTCTGTGCGTCAGGCAAATCTCCCTGAGATTGTTTGCGGAACCACATCTTTCCCCCCTTCTGGTCTTAGGGGTAAGGCCTAGAAGGAGTGGAAAAACAGACTCCGACGGCAGAGAGAGTTTTGCCATCAGTCTCGCACCTAGTCAAGGTTTCCTTCACTTGAGGACCAAAGAGGGATGATCCATCAAAGGGGGAATTAGTGAAGGACGCCTTGAAAGGGTCCGCAAAGTTACATAGCCGCATCCAGGCGTGCCGACGCAAGGCTACACCTGTACCTGCCGCTCTACTTGCTCCATCCGCCGCATATGAAAGGAGGCACATGAAGGAGTTAGTTATAGAGTTAAGGGTCGCCAGCTGAGAGTTCATCCTATCCTGAAAACCCACAGCTGTTGGGTCCTTTAACATTTCACTCGCTTCCTTGAGCAAATCCCTCTGAAGACGAGTGAAATGACACAGGTAATTCAGCGAGCGCATAGTAAAGGACGCTGACGAGAACATCCGCTTCCCGTACCGGTCCATCGACCTAGACTCCTTGTTAGGAGGATGAACAGGCACCGAAGGATCAGCTAACTCCTTCTTGGTGGCCGCAGCCACCACTATAGCATCAACAGAGACGCCTTTGGTTAAAAATTCCTTGTCCTTGGGGGCAGTGATAAATTTTGATGGTCTCTTGGGGGTGGGTTCCACTGAATCAGGTGCCGCCCAGGCCTTCTTTGCCACCACTTGCATAAGGGGGTCAAAGGGAGGGGACACCCAGGAGGTGGAAGGGCGAGAGCCGAACGCCTCAAGATACACCGATTCATCCTCTGAAGGGTTGAGGGCTGGCCAATTCCCCCTCTGTTTTAAGATTTCGAGGATGTCTGCAAAGGAGACATCTTCAGAAGGGGAACGAGGGGAACCTTCAGAATCCTCTAAATCAGTGTCAGATGTGACTGACTCAGGGGAGTCAATGTGCTTCCTCTTGCACTGCCTCTTTCTCGGGGGCTTTCCTGCCGGGTCAGGAGAAGCCTCGGAAGAGGAGGAGATTCCCACTGGGGATACTTGAGGAGCTGGCTCTCTACAGTCCGGGATGAGAGAGTGAGCAGAAATCACCGGAGGCACCGTGGAGGGAGGGGCGGACGGAGCCGACTGTGGAGTTGAACCAGGTTCTAACACGCTCCTCATGACCTCAAAGGCACCCCTGTCAGGCAGAGCCAGAGGTCTCCGCTCCGAAAAGCTGAAAACCTCCCCTGGCACCGACAGTGATGGCTCCAAGGCCGATGTCGGAGCCGAACTCACCAGCGCCGAAGCCCCGAGAGGGAGAACGGGGTCGGACAAGGGTCCGAGGTCACTCGCCCCCTCGGAGCCGACGAGGGAAGTCCGGCGCCGAGATTCTTCCAAGGAAGATATTGGAGCAGACGATGGCACCGAAGACAACGGTATCGGTTCCGACGCCACCACAGTCTCGGGTCCGAGCTGCCCCGGCTCCGAACTCAAAGGAGTCAGAGGCGGAACATTCTGAGTAATGGGAATAGTCCTCGACTGTTGAGTCGGACTTTGAAGCATCTGGGCTAGTGCCTCGGACTTAAGAAGTCGACTCACTACTCTCTGAAGATCATGGTCTGATAGTCTCGACGACCTAGAGGAGTGAGATCTATGGCTCCGTTCAGACAGCAATGGTAATGCTGGTGCCAAATGAACAGAGCAAATAGATGGAGATCGGGACCTTTTCCTGGAGGTCGGATCCGACAATTTTATCGGAGCCGACTCAGCAATGTCTTCCGCGGCTCCGGCTGGAGCCGAGGAAATAATAGGGACATGAGTCCGAGAATCATCGGCTCCGGCCGGAGCCGATGTTCGAACAGCCTTCAGAGCCCCACACGATGACTCAGAGACCGGAGCCGAAGATCTGGAAGGCTTCGAGGGTTTCCCCGAAGATAGAGTCGGAGGACCCTCAGGCTTTAATAAGCCCCGTAGGATGAGCTTATTTTTATGCTCCTGCAGGACTCTAGGGCTGAAGCCATGGCAAACTGCACAAGAGTCCTGCAGGTGCAAAGGTCCCAGGCAGTATACACAAGAAGTGTGACCGTCTGTCAGAGACATCTTCTGACAGCACGAGTCACACTTCTTAAAGCCTGAGACCTTTGATTCTTTAGACATGTCCAAAGAAAGTAACCACACAGTCACACACACACACCGATTACACTTATGGAAAGTTTAAAATAAATTAAACTAAGTTAAACTAAATTAGCAGTTTATAAAACTAAATCCCTACCAAACACAGACACTCCAACTACTGAGAGGGGAGGGACTGGGCCTAGGGCCCAAGGGAAGAACTCTAGTGAGTTTAGTCAAATTATAAAAAGAGGGGAGAAAATGGAAGGAAACTACCTAATATATTAGAAAAGTGAAAAAACTGACTGAAAAGGGGGGGTCTAAGCAGAATTAAATTTAGCTTTAATCACTAACCTGACGAGCCGGTTGAAAAAGCACCTCGATCGCTATAGCGGCAAATGAGATCTGAGGAGTTACCGCCTAGCATTGTGGGATATAGGGGAGCCTCGAGCCGGTAGAACTAGCTCTCGAGCTTTTAGAGTGGCCGAGTCGGAGCCGAGGATCGGCTCCGAACCCATCCAGCAAGAATGAAGGCGAGATAGACAACTTAACATGATTTAGTTCTGTCAAGATAGCACCTGAGCTGTCTGCGGACATCCAAGATATGTAGTATCCTCTCTCATTCATTTTTAGGTTCAAGAAAGGCAACAGGGAAATGGATACTTTGACTTAAAATAATTGTGGACACCACTTAAAGCATAAAAGGATTAGTTCTCAAAGAAAACCTGTTCTTGTGGAAGATGAGGTAGGGTTAACTCACCATAAGAGCTTCCAACTCAGATACCCTTCTTCCAGAAGTCAGAGCAATCAATAAAACTGTTTTCCATGTTAAAAACCTCAAGTTGTCCAGACTAGCTGGTTCAAATGGCACAAGTGTTAATTTCTCTTACACAAAATTAATATCCCAAGGATGGGAAACCGGTTCACTTGGAGTTCTCTTATGCAAAACCCCTTTCAAAGAATTTTGACATGCAACTGCCTTCAAAGAGTAGGATCCATTGCTAGACATGCTGAAATGTTTGATAAATGAACCCTGACTGCGGAATAAAAAAGGCCATAGGATAGTAACTCAAGTACTGAAAACCAGAGAACAACTAGCCCTGAATGAGTCCTGGTTATGTTGTTGGAAACAACTAGAAAACTTTTTTCCATTTCCTAATATGATTTTCTACTAGCAGACTTTGTTGCCTCCATTAGTACCTGGCGCATGTCCTCAGAAAACAACCACCTAAAAGGAATTAAGACCTTATCATACAGGCAGTCAGGTTGAAATGATTGCTATCAGGGTGTAACAAACTATATCACGGTGTATCACACACTTCTGTTCTTGTGTGAGTAAATCCATTGTGAGGAAGCTTGTGGTAATTGCCCTTTGCCATTTCCAAAGAAGGGAGAACCATGGTTGCCTGGGCCAGAAGAGAGTCACCACAATGATCCTGGCGGATTCCTTCTGAATCCTCAGAATTATCCTGGACATTAGTTGAAAGGGTGGAAAGGCATACAGAAAAATGCCTGTCCAAAGAAAAGTCATCTGTCCTCCAGGCCTTCTTGCATAGGGTCCTGGAACAACATTTTGCCAGTTGATTGTTCAGACAGGAGAGACTGACAGACTGCAGGATGCCTGCAGAGTGAAACTGTGCTATGAAGCTATATCCAAAGCTAACATGATTAGTCTGCAAAGGGGGGTAATGACCTGGCTCCCACTTGCTTGTTGATGTACCATATCACTGTAGTATTGTCTGTAGCCACTTGAAGAGATCTCAGGGACCAAAGATGATTCAGAGAATTGAGTATACTTCTATATCTCCTGAAACTGCTCCCATGCAAAGTCTGAATCATCTGTGCTGAGTAACTGCTTTGGAGCAGGAATGGAGAAGTAGGGATCTTGATTTATGTTGCCTCTACTAAGTGATTTCTCTTCTGACAAACCCCAGCACTGGGATCTGAAAAAATAAATGGTCTTGATGCTGAGACCAAAGAGATTTCAGATATCACTTTATATTTCCTTTCCAAGCAGCAAACCCCTACTCCTGATACCAAACCAGCCAAGTCTACAACTAGCAATGCCTCATTCTCTTTCTCCCCAGTTCCTACAGCCAACATAAAAAAAAACTACTCCAGAAACTAAATCCTGTTACATTTACTGTAGATAACTTACCCAGTGAATACATCAAAATTGCAGCTGAATCTTTAGCCTTCCCAGTATCAATCCATATAACTAGATTTGTTCTTGAAAACAAGGTTCCTCAACTGTGGAAAAATCTCCCATGTAATCCCACTTCATAAAGGGGGACCTTCCAGAGAACTGACAAACTATCATCCAATTGCTATTCTTTCACCTCTTTCTAAGCTACTCAAAATGTGTTTTCATCTCCAGGCCATGAAATTCTTACTAACAAATAACCTTCTCTCAAACACTCAGCATGGGTTTCACCTATCGCATAGTACCACTACAGCTCTCTTATCCTTCACTAATACCGCAAACCATCACAGGAATAACAACAACTTTGTATATGCCATCTTTATAGACCTATCAAAAGCTTTTGATATTGTCTCCCATTCCAAATTAATAAATGTACTAATTGAACTATCCTTCTCACCATCTGCCACAACTTGGTTTAAAAAGAAGTTATGTACTTACCATAACGTTCCATGTGAGTTGTTCATCTCGCCTTCATTCTTACAGATGGGTTCGGTGACGATCCTTGGCTCCGAGTCGGCCTACTACAAAGCTCGAGGTCTTCAGATAGCTCAAGGCCAAGTTCCTATCCCATGATGCACCTAGAGTTACCTCAGATCTTGTTTGCTGCATATAATACCATGTGTCATTCTATCCCTCTTTAATAGAAAGCCATAGAAGGGTTGAGCAACCAGGAAGAATATAGCATCTCAGTCCTCGAAAAACCCTGGAGGGGCTGGGAGGGTGGGAAGTAAGAATGAAGACGAGATGAACAACTCACATGGAACTTTATGGTAAGTACATAACTTCTTTATGTGAAGTTGTTCTGTCTCGCCATTCATTCTTACAGATGGGTAGCGTCCCATGCACCATCTTTCTTGGGTGGCTTACGGGAATATGTTTTTCAGGACAGTAGACCCAAAAGAGGCCCTGTCCCTGGAGGCGCTGTCCACTTTGTAATGAGTGATAAAGGTATGAGGTCTTGACCAAGTAGCTGCTGCACAGATGTTGTCTATAGGAAGTCTAGCAGAAAAAGCAGATGATGTAGATACTGCTCTGGTAGAATGAGCCTTAATTTTGTGAAGTAAGGGCATATTAGCAGCTGAATAAGCAAATGTGATACAGTTGGATAACCACTTAGAGCTGTTTTTGCTACTGGCATACCTTTTCTGGAATCTGAAAAGGAAACAAAAAGCTGTTCTGATTTCCTGAACTCTTTTGTTCTACCCAAGTAAAACCTGAGGTGTCTATGAACATCAAGCTTGTGCAGCATATATTCTAAGTTGTTGGTGTGTTTGGGGAAGAACACTGGCAAATCTATAATTTGGTTAAGGTTAGTTTCAGTACAAACTCTGGGCAAAAACAGAGGGATTAGTTTGCAGTGAGACTCTGTCAGCATGGAAAATCAGATAAGGAGGCTTTATGGACAAGGCTTGAAGCTCTGACACTCCGTGGGCAGAAGTGATGGCTATAAAAAGGTAGTCTTCCATGACAAATATTTCAAATCGTATGAGGAAGCTGGGTTCGAAAGGAGGGATAATAATGTGTGAAAGCATAAAATTTAGATTCCATGGGGTATAAGGGGATTTCACAGGTGGTTTGAGATGAAAAGTCCCTTTGTGAAATGCTTTGGATAGTTTGTGTGACATTATGTTTAATCCTTCAAAACCAAGGTGAAAATTAGAGATAGCAGCAAGTTGAACCCTGAACTGTGCTGCTGCAGCTCCTTTGTTGAAAATCATAGTCAAAAACTCTAATATGGAGGCAATAGGGGCTTGGTAGGGATCAATGTTATTTTGAGAGGCCCATATAGAAAACATTTTCTATTTGCCAAGATATAGCTTCCTAGTAGAGGATTTATGAGAAGATATTAGAAGTTACTGTGTTTCATTTGAAAGGTTATGGAACCTGGCCATGTTGGGAATTTGAGCAGCCAAGCTGTCCGCTTCAGTGACTGAAGAAAGGGATGAAGTTCCCCTGACGAGTGCGTCAGAAGATCTGGAACTGGGTCCAGAATCCAAGGGTCCTCCAGTTGATGAAGTCAAAGGAAGGGGAACCAAATCTGACAAGGCCAGTGAGGGGCTATTAGAATGATGGCCCTTCCCAGGGCTTTTGCTTTCTGTACTACTTTGGGTATCAAGGGAATTGGTGGGAATGCATAGAGGAGAGCTAGAGGCCAATTGTGCATCCCTTGGGGCTTCTCCCAGAGGGGTAATCAGGGAAAAGTAGTTTCTGCATTTCATGTTCATGTGGTTGGCAAAAAGGTCGCATCAAGGCTGACCCCATCTTCAGAAAATTCTCTCCGCTATTTCTTGCTTGAGGGACCACTCGTGAGGCAACAAAATTGCTCTGCTCAGGATGTGCATTGCTAACAGAAAGCACTGGGTGGATGTAGCCCATTGCCATACTCTTAGGGCCTCACGACAAAGGGGATAAGACCTGGTTCCTCCTTGTTTGTTCAAGTACCAGACCACTGACCTGTTGTCCATCTGAATTGCAATTGTTCCCAGAGGAAGAGAATCCTGGAAGTACTGCAATGCTAAAAGTACTGCCCTCATCTCCAGGACATTGATATGCAGATGTGTCTCTTGTTTGGTCCATGTGCCTTGGGCTGTTCTTCCCTGAAAATGCCTCCCCACCCTATCAGGGAAGCATCCATGGTCACTTTGGCTGCTGGCAAGGGTAGAAAAAAAGGACGACCTATTGTAACATGAAGAGAGGTTAACCACCACTGAAGAGTCTTTTTGCATGTGTTTGTGATCATTACAAGATAAGACATTGGGAGCTCTTACTAAGACCATTGAGTGAATAAGAGCCATTGCAGAATCTGCATGCGACTGAAAGGTATGGCTAATATTGCAGCTGCCATCATGCCTAACAATTTTAGTACTTCTGAAGCTGGAGCCTTGTCTTTGGATATGATATTGTGGACCTGCTGATGGAGTAGTAAGACTCTTTCTGCTGGAAGTCTCAAAGTGGGGGGTGGTGGTATCCAGTTCTGCTCCAATAAAAACAGTATGCCATGATGGCAACAAGGCAGATTTTTCTGAGTTTACTGTAATGCCCAGATGAGTGCAGAGATAAAGAGTGATGTCCCTGGCTTGTATGAGCTGATGCCTGGTGGTGGCGGTGAGGAGCCAATCGTCTAGGTATGGAAACACCTGCAATCCTAAACGTCTCAGGTGAGCCATGACCACTGCCATACATTTGGTGAACACTCTGGGGGCTGTAGTGAGACCAAAGGGCAGGGCTCGAAATTGGTAATGATTGGCTCCCAGACGGAAGTGCAGATGATTCCTGGATGGTCTGGCCATTTTTATGTGGTAGTTTGCATCCTGGAGATCTATCAAGCACATCCAATTGTCTTTCCCTAAAAAGGGAAATATCGACTGAAGCGTGACCATCCAGAACTTCTCTTTCTTGACAGATCCGTTTATTCTACTGAGGTCCAAAATAGGTCTCCAGTCCCCTGTCTTTTTTGGAACTAAAACAAATCTTGAGTAAGTTCCAGATCCTATCTGGTCTGCTGGGATTGGTTGGATGACTCTTTCTTCACAATGTTTACACCTCTACTGTTGCCTGTTCCCTGTAACTGGGTGGAACGTCCATAATTTTTGTTGCCAATGGAGGGAGTGTGGTAAAAGGAATTAAATATCCTCTGGAAATGATACTTTGTACCCAGTTGTCGTTTGTTATTTTGAGCCAGGAGTCTGGATACAAAGATAAGCGACCCCCAACTGCCTCCAGAATAGGACAGTCAAGCCTCCTTTCAGGAGCACTAGTAGGGCTTCCCAAAGAACTGATCTCTGTCGCCCTGGTTTTGCGGACCCCTCTGCAACGAGGGTGGCGTCTTCAATTATTGCCCCCTCCTCTGCCCCTGGGGGGGGGTTCACCACGTGTAACCTGAAAGGCTCCTTGGGCTTTTCGGAACCACATCTTTCCTCTCCTTTGAACCTTAGGGTAGGGTCTGGTAGGAGTGGAAAAATGGACTCCGATGGCAGACAGAGTCTTTCCTTCCTGTTCACACCTGGTCAAAGTTTCCTTAACTTTGGGCCCGAAAAGGGAAGAGCCATCAAAAGGGGTGTTGACAAAGGATAACTTAAAGGGCTCCGTGAAGGAACACAAGCACATCCAGGAGTGTCTCCTAAGAGCAATTCCTGTGCTCGCTGCCCTACTTGCTCCATCGGCTGCATATGAAATGAGGAGCATGGATGAGTTCACTATGGAGATGAGGGTAGCAAGCTGGGAGGCAACTTTATCTTAAGCTCCTGCAGCTACTGTTCCCTGAAGAGCATCTCCAAGCTCTTTTAGATCTCTTTGCAGTCTCGTAAAGTGGGTGAGGTAGTTGAGCAAATGCAGTGCAAATGTTGCTGAACGGTACGTGCGCTTCCGGTATCTATCCATGATCCTAGAGTCTCCGTTAGGAGGATGGATAGAGGAAAAAGTTTCCGAAATCTCCTTTTTGATGGCTGCCGCCACCACCATGGCATCAATTGGCACTCCACTGGTGAGAAAGGACTTTTCTTGGGGGTAGAAATAAATTTATTAGGCCTCCTAGGGACAGGCTCCATGGTGTCCGGAGACCCCCACGCCCTTTGTGAGACTAGCTCTATGAGATCATCGAAGGGCGGACTCCCCCAAGAGGTGGAGGGTTGTGACCCGAAAGTCTACAGGAGAACTGACTCATCTTCAGTAGGGTTGGTGGGCTGTCAGTCACCTCTCTGCCTAAGGATTTCTAGTATCTCAGCAAATGAGATATACTCAGAGGGGGACCGTGGGGACCCTTCTGATACATCCAAGTCGGTATCGGATGTAAGAGACTCCTGCGGGGAGTCTAAGTGCTTCCTCTTACAGATTCTCTTCCTGGGAACCTCATCAGGGGGGAACTTCTGGTGAGGTCTCGGAAGAGCAGGGGCCACCCAATGGGGCTTCCTGAGGCTCTGGGTCTCTACGCTTAGAAAGGATCTGTGAAGCAGAAGTGGACACAGGTGCTTTTGGGGAGGAGGTAATTGGACCTGAAGACGTAGATTTCTAAGGAGACATAACTCTCCTCATGGCTTTGAAGGCACCCTGCTCCAATGAGAAGGGACCGCTGGATCCCAGGAAACCATCAATCCCCCCGGCACCAGGGCAGTGGGCTCCGAACCAGAGGTAGGAGCCAAGCTCATCCAAGCCAAAGCTCTGAGAGGCAAAGTCGGAACTGACATGTCAGTCCGACTATCCTCCCCGGACCCGACTGGAGAGTGTCAGCTCCTAGACTCCTCGATCGGAGCAGAGGACGTCAGAGTAAATGGAACTGATGACACTGGAACAAGCTTCGGCACCGATGGCTCAACAATCAACAAATCCGACTCCTCCGGCTCCAAAGGACCAGCATGGCTCGGAGGAGGAAGTGAAGTAGAAGGTAATACAGTCTTCGGTTCTGAAACCACTTGGGTCAGAGCCGACAAAGTTTTTGCAAATGCAGGTGCCTGTAACCACTTCTGCACCACACAATCCACATCCAAATCGGAATGGCTAAACGAGGACCAAGATGAATGGATGGACAGGGGCACTGATTGAAGGATCAGTGATTTAAACACCTCTGATACCGGCTCTAGGACTAAGGACTGGCTCCAAAAAGACAAGACGCTCGGCTCCGAGGGCTGTGGAGCAGACAAAGGTTTCTTTGTTTTTTTTTAACTTCTGAAGAAGTAGAAGCCTTAGAAGACTTTGAGGATTTGCTAGACCTGTCCTGGTCACTCAAAGCTTCCTGAAAAGACGGTTTGACTAACCCTCTGTCAATTAACTTTCTCTTTCTCTCCTGAAGAACCCTAGAAGAGAAGGAATGACAAATGGAGCAACTTTCTTGAAGGTTTAAAGCTCCCAAACAGTAAACACAGTTAACATGGCTATCTGTTACAGACATATTCTGTCCACACCTTGGACATTTTTTGAAACCTTATCCTGGTCAGCCATAATGAACAGCTCAGTATCAGTGAAACTACAACATATGCTAAAGACACACCCAAAACTATTTAAATAAGCCCTAATAAAAAAAACTAAAGGCTAAATATCCTGTGACAAAGTGTCACGTTAAAACACACACACACTTTAGCTATATCTAAGCACTTCTAAATATCAAAAGTTATCAAAGGCACACAATAACTATATAACTACACTAACTATACAGGCCTTTAGAAAAATGAAGGCCAAAAGCTACATTTAAATAAGAAAAAGCACACCAAGGAATATACACTAAGGAAATATAATGCTAAAGAAGCTAAAGTTAAGCTAAAGAGGAATTGACAAGTTCTAAGAAAAAAATTTTTGTAATAAAGTTTTACTGGCTCAAGTTATTGCTGAGGAACCTCTGATCTATTGCAGCAGTAAACTAGATCTGGGGTAACTCTAGGTGCATCATGGGATAGGGACTTGTCCACGACCTGTCTGAAGACCTCGAGCCTTGTAGTAGGCCGATTGGGAGCCGAGGATTGGCTCCAAACCCATCTGTAAGAATGAACGGTGAGATAGAATAACTTCACATTAACTATTTATCTGGCTGTCAAGAATCTGTTCTCTGGCAAGGTGACCTATCTCCATGCCTTCCTTTATCCATTGGTGTCCCCCACAGATCTATTTTAGGCACTCTCCTTTTCTCCCTTTACTTATAATCTACACACAGCTACTCCACATGGTACTATAATACAGTATGCAGATGATTCAACACTCATCTGTGCTGCCACTTCTCTATCAACTCTTCATTCTCAAACACAGGAATCTTTCACTTCTGTTGAAACATGATTAGCCAATACCCATCTAATCCTGAACCCACACAAAATTAAATTATTACTCTTTTAACCTAACAAGACATCTATCTCATGCCCACCATTTAACATAATACCCAAAGACAATACTTTCATCTGCCCGACAACCCATACAAAGCTTCTTAGAGTGGAAATACACAATAACCTAAAATTTGACTTACATGTCTCCCTAACAATAAAAAAAGTCATAAGAAACTTGGAAGTCTATAAAGGCACAAAAGTTTCCTGGCCAAAATTACATTAGCACAAACCCATCTGCTCTCCACTCTACTATATTTCTCTCCAATTTAAACTAATCTTAGGAAAACTGACTTATCTACGCTAGAAGTATGTTATAATAAAATTGCTAAGATTATATCCGATTGCCCATATAGAACACATCATTGTACAGCTTTAAGGATACTGGACTGGCTTGAACTTCCCAACATTATTCTTTACAAGCAACTCTAAGTCACAAAATTGTAAAACAACTAACCAGAATCCCTGCACTAAAAAATCTCATCCCTCCTTACAGTTCTAGCAGATCACTTCGCTCTAACAATAAGAACTTACTCACCGTCTCCAAGGCCAACAACACTGCAGGAGAATCTTTATTTTCCAGCTATGCATCTCATATATGGGCTCCCTTCCTATCTCCATTCATCTCATCCATTAACCACTTTAAGCAATCACTTAAAGCTTATCTAAAAAATAAGTGGCTATGTTCCTGTACTAACCCCTCATGAATGCTCTGATACATCACACTGTACCCCAACCATATCCAACTTCTTCCCTAGTGTTTAATCTTTATTCCTACCTGCCTGTATTAACCTTATATTTTGACATATGTCTTTATTCCTACCAGCCTTTCTTAACCTTATATCTTGACATAAGTCATACTTTACAAATAGTACTAGCTATGTTCAAAGCCTAGGTTTTGTTGTCATGATGTAACAAATTTGTATTTTTTAATGTACACCGCATTTTGTTTACTTTATACTTTATTGATTACTGTAATTTGTGCATGAAAAATTTACTGTTACTCATGGAGCTTTTCTCCCCGGGCCTCTGCTGAAAAAGAACTTGTGCCCAGTCGGACTTTCCAGGTAAACAAATGTTAAATAAATAAATAAATAAATAAATTCTCATGTGGCACCTTGTCAGGTTTATCATGTGAATCACAAATGCCATGGGACTTAAATTCTGAGGTATTCTTTCACAGTGACTGAAATTTGAGTGGAAAAACTGAGAAATGGATTTAAATAAAAGATCTATTTTTTCCTGTGGAAGAAAAGCTCCTTGAACTGAGGTGTTTAGTTGACATCCCAGGACCACGATCCTGTGCGAGGGAGTCAAGTAAGACTTTTGAATGTTCTGTTGGAATCCCAGTTTGTACAAGAGATCTCTCACCTAAGAGAGAGAGTTCTGATGTTCCGAAAAAGACTCCGAAAATCGTCAAAATAAGGAAAAATGTGGACACCCTGTAGCCTGCAATGAACTATAACTGGAGCAAGACACTGTGAGCACTCATGGTGTAGTGCATAGTCCAAAGGGTAAGTCAGAGAACTGATAAGGTTTCGTGTGTCTGGATCACAATAAGAAAAGCCTGACATCTGGGTGAATAGGAATGAGATAAACATCTTTTATGTCTGGTGTTACCAGGAAATTTGAAAAAGGAAGTAGAGGCAGCAGGTTGTGAAGTGACTTCATTTTAAATTTGGGCACCATCACAAACAGGTTTAGGAAATAAAGATCTAGAAGTGGTCTCCAAGCATTTTCTTTCTTTGTGAATAGGAACATCCTTGAATAAAGCCACTTCCCCAGCTGGGAAGGAGGAACTGGTTCCATTACTATGGGACAGTATATGATGAAGAGGAAAAAACAAAACAGTCTGATCTGCAGGATGAGAAATGACGCCCTGGAAAGGAGGAATTTCCTTGCACTGACATCTGTGACACTGATGAATTATTTTCAGAACCCATTTGTCTGAAACCATCTGTTACCAAAGAGAAAATGGAGATTCAGACTTTCTAGAAGAAACAATAAGGACAGGACGGGAGGGGGTCACAAGGTCTCGAACAGTCAACAGACTTGTTTGAATGTCCAGGTTTTTTGTTAAATGTCTGTTTACCTGACTTCTGCTGAGACTGTTCATTCCATTTTTTGCTGAAACTGGATGACAGGAAAGAAAATATCTTGGACAATTTGGAAAAGGAGGGCTGAAAAATCTTAAGAAAATCCCTGGATCAACTTGCCCCTTTCATCATACTTTTTGATCACCTCTGCAGCACAGGGGTCAAACACTAAATTTCTATCCAAGGGAGAATTTAAAATCTCATTTTTAACGTTGTCTAGAAGATTCTGAGAATGTAGTCAAGCAAACCTCCTTAAAACCGTACCAGCTGCCATAACCTTGGAAGATGTATCGGGGTCATACACACACTGCAAACAATGAATAGTGAACTCTGCAATAAAATAAGTTATTTAAAGCAGATTTTTATTCACAAGAAGAAACTGCAGCTAAAATATTCATCATGCTTTCACAATATGTCAGAATAAATTTTAACATATGATCCTGACAATTTACGATTCTGAAATTCAAAGCTGTAAAAGTATACATATTTTTCCATACCTATCAATAACTTTCCCGACCATCAAACACAGTAAGGCCTTACCATGTCAAGGCATTTCCGATTCTGTATTATAGCTCAGAAAAATCCTCTCTCTCTCAGCAGACAAATCTGCCCACCCAGAATCTCTGACAGTGCATTCCACAGAGGAATCCTTAAAGTCTGCCAATTCACTGCACTAAATATGTTCCCAATTACCTCTTTCTTCCCTGTCGCACCTCCATTTGCTGTCTGCCTGAGGAAAAATTCTCTGGAGTCTACTTGGGGTATAGAAATATCGGGTTACTATTAGATGTTTAACAGCTTAGGTTGTCGAATGCCTAATTACAGACACCTAAGAATCAAAACATTAAAATCGCGAATGGCCACATATGTGAATTCTTTCCTCAGACAAGAATTTGCTTGGCCGTTATCAGGGATTTACCTTTTCCCCAATGTAGAGTGATCTCGGAGTTGGTATATTTAGTTAGGGGTGGTGTGGGGGCGCAGCCCCCCACTATGTTTGGGTTCAGAAGTTTATTTTATTTTGCGAAGGCCTAGCAAATTCTTTCCCAAGGAAAAAATGTCCAGTCGCGATTTTTAGGTTTCAATGCTTATGTGTCAATGTTTAGACATTTGACAACCTAAGTTTTGATGGTGTAATATAGACATGAAAGATCTATACAAACGTTTCCAGGCAAAAATCCTTAATCTTCTAGATTTTGTTGCATATTTGTGAGACATATATATATCCTCCCATTGTTTCTTTTTGAATTGTTTATCCACTCTATTTTCCCAATCCTTTCTACCCTCCTCTGATCGATTCTTTTAGTTACCGTGCAATATTTTATATGTGCTACTAATTATTCCTTTTTTAATGGCAGCTTCTGTTCTAGATTCTATTAAAAACTCTACCAGTGCTGGTCTTTTGTTAAGGACCCCCCCATTTCTTTCACTTTGACTATATTCTAACATCAGTCCCTGATAGGGAAGGCAATCTCTAACCTGCAGTCCAAATAAATTCTTGGCATCTTCCCATTCTATCATCTTTCCCTCTCTAGTCATTTGCTCCCAACACCTTGGTTCCTTTGCCAGTTTTTTCCAATAAATTCCAGACCCCTCTTACATATTGTCTATATCCCTAATTGCAGTCATCCCTATTGGCAGAATCTCCGTTCTCTGATTCATTGTTGGCTTAGTTCTTAGAATACTTCCTGCTACTTTACGGATATAATACTCTGTATGATTATTGTTATTCTCCTTAAAGGCCTGAATCCAAAATCCAAGTCTCTCCTTGTTTCTTGAGCTTCCCTTGTTTCATCATCATCATCATCATCGATTTCCACTTTGAAATATAGTTTTCTGATTGTACTATATAAAGGATTCTTAACTTTGTAGCTCTGAAATACCCCTTCAAATTGGGTAAACCTAATCTGCCCTGTTTCCTTGAAGAATCAGCTTATCCCACTTGACTTTTGCTGTCTTCCCCTTCCAGATAAAGTCCTTCACCTCTTTATTAACTGCTATCTACAACTTCTGTTCTGGTGGAGAAAAATATGCCTGACCTGTGTATAAGACTAAAGGGACTAAAAACATTTTATCTCGTTACCCATATCCCTACAACAAAGCTCAATTTTATCATTTTTATTTAGCCACGTCCTACATTTTCCTTAGCTGCCACACTAGAATCATTGTTAATCCATACTCCTAAACACTTTATTTTATCATGTCCCCATAAATATGGGCTTTCCTGAACCAGTTTGTGTCTGCATATATAATTTACCGCTATTGCCTTTGTTTTAGCTTCATAAATTTTGCATCCTGAAAAGATCTGAAACTGGCTCAGAATACTCCACAACACTGTAATGCTAATATCATCTGCAAATAAAGCCAGCTTTTCTCGACTACCATACCAATTATATCCTTGGATTTCTGAGTTCTTTATTTTCTTGCCAATGGTTCTAAAACATAATGCAAATAATAAAGGGGAAAGAGAACACCCCTGCTTGGTTCCTCTGCTCAAGCAGATATTTTCTGAGAGGACCCCACCCACTTCAATTTTCACCGCGGATCTCTCATATATCTTCTTAATCAACCTTAATTTTTTAGGAAATGCAAATGCTTCCATTGCCCTGCTTATAAAGTCCCAGCGTACTCTCTCAAATGCTTTCTCTGCATCAAGACCCACCAACAACAATGGTATTTTCTTACATTCTGCTTCCCTCTGGATCATAAATGTTCTGTTAATGTTGTCAAATGTTTGCTTCCCCTCCACAAAACCACAATGATCCATATCGATCAGTTTTGGCATTACTTTTGCCATTCCTTTAGCCATTATAGACATGAACACTTTAGAATCATGGTTTAGTATTGAAATGGGCCTGTATGAAGCTGAAATTGATCGATCTTGACCCTCTTTAGGTATTACAGCTACCACCGCTTTTCTTCCAGGACGTTGGTACTTCTCCTCTTAAAATACTGTTAAAACAAAACTTTCCAAATCTTTATCATTTTTTTCCTTCTAGCTTCCAAACTTCCTCAGGAATACCATCTATTCCTGGGGACTTTCCTGTAGATTGGTTATACATCACAATTTTACATCATCTCCTCCTATCCTAACTGTTAGTAATTGAGAATCATCTACCTCTAACCTTGGCTTATTTCCATTTGTATCTTTTATTGATTTTCATATTTCTCTGCTTTATACAGACTTTCATATCTCTACAGGATCTCTTGTTACCTTCCATATTTCAGGATCCCTAAGTTTAGTGATAGCCCTTTCTACTTTCTGTTGTCTGAGTCTTTGTGCTAAAAGTTTTTGTTTTCTAGTGTTGTTATCAAAAAAAAAACAGTTGCTTAATAGCAACCTTTCTAAACTCATGCATATTATTGAGGTAATCCCTTATTTTCTGTCTAGCATTCTGCAGTTGATCATTTTCTTGTTCTGTGAGATTCACCCTATTCTGCAATACTTTAACATCTGTCAGTCCCTCTAAACAGCTCTTGTTACTTCTTAACCACAGCTCCCTTTCTTTTATTTCCGCCCAATTTTTAAACTCCACCTTAATTTTATCCCACTTCCTAGCTATATTTTCAGAAGAAATTTATATCTTCTGTCACACCTCCTGAATAATCTCCACTACCCATTCCTTAAATTCCTCTCTTTAAAACAGACAGGAGGGAAAGCATCAATGTCTCATTTTTATTTCATTAGCCTGTGCTTTTATTTTTAGCTATTATTGCAGCATGATCTGAAAGAGTTATTGGCTGAGTATCAAGACATTCAATTAAACACAAATCTTCCTGTGAAATGTAAATTCTGCCTAGCCCAGTTTTTATATCTTGGGGAATATGTAAATTCATTCCGAACTTTTATTACTGAATTCATATCTTCCATGCCAAATATTTTCATAAATGTCTTCAAAAATCTACCCTCCTTTATTATATTTTCCCTTTTGGGCCACCCAGACACATCTTCAGTGCTGCAAATCAAATTCCAGTCCCCACCTATAATTAATGTTCCTTGCTGAAAAATTATTTACACCAGACTTTTCTTATGCTCCATTATAGCAGTTTTAGGTGGAAGGTAAATACATGCCTCTTCCCTTGCCAGTAGCCCCTTAGCACTACAAATCTGCTATTATTTTTTTTTGTCTTCTTCTATCACTACTGGAGCTCCTCTTGCAATTATATAAGTACTCCTCTTTTCCTTTATCCCAGATATTCTGCTGAATAACCATCCTGAAAACCATTTTTATCAAATTCACATGTTCAGTTCTAAGTAAAGTTCAGTTCTTTCCTGTAATACAACTATTTGCACTCTACATTTTAATGTAGTTCACTACCCTTTTTTTTTTTTTGTATTTATCTGAGAGACCATTTACATTTAAAGACATAACAGAAAGCATCACTGTAGGCGAGACACAGAATGGGGATCCAGTATGTGTCATCCTGGATGATATGGTAGATAAGACTTCCTGTTTCACCAAGGATGGCTTGCACCTGTCATACCAAGGTTTCTGCATAATGACTAAAGCTCTTCCTGTCCTCATATTGCCTTTTTTTTTTGTTAGCAGAGTCCCCCTTCTGGACATCACTACACAGAAAATTCAAACTCAGATTTGGAGAACACCACGGTAGCAATACTCAAAGTTGGGAAATAGAAAGATGCTAAAACATACAGCCCTTCAGCAAATACCCATCAACCGTACCAAATTCCTTGATATTTACTGGTTTTGAGGGCAAAATAATGGGGTGCCACAAATTTCCAAGTGGCTCCTTTAATTCCTGACTTAGCACCTTGAGTAAAGCAACTGTTTTTTTCAATTTATCCTTACGGCAGAAGTGGTATGAATGGTAGAAAACCAGCATGCTCTCTCCCTCTAGCGCTTAGCAGGGCTGAAGTTGGGTAAAAATCCCAGTAAGTGAAATTAACGTACGATTCCCTCCTCCCTCTTTACAAAACTATAATACTTTTAGAATACAACTGTCATTAAACTTCCACTCCATGTTGCTAAACAAAACACCACTGCACAAAAACTTCAAATAATATTGAAAACAGTGCACGTAAGCCCACTACATCAACAAAACTCTGTAAAGGGGACTATACTGACTTTAAGAATCAAATGCTGTGACTTTCCTAAATCCTGCTGATAACTGAAACTTAAGTATGGTGAAACAGGATGAGCCACAGAAATTGAAATTCGCACAACAAAGAAGCTCTCTATTGATTTGTTCCCCGTGAAATTCAATCGTGATATCCCTTGTACCACTGCTTGAACTAGTCTGGTATGCCCTCTGGCCATGACATTGCTTGTTCAGAATCAGGGGGTCAGGATTCAGTCCAAAGCAGCCGAGTTGGTAATTTTTTTTTGTCTTTATCCATGTTCCCCTGTTTGATAAAGAAAATGGACAAAAATAAATAAATAAAAACTGTATGTCTGAAAGGATGAACTGAAAGTCAGTGTTTTGTTGTAGTGATCTTTGTCCTTTTTGCATTTTAATGGTTTGGGATGCAGCAAGTTGATTCTGTTCTCCCGCCACCCCCCCCCCCTTCACTGTGCTGGTTGCTACCTTGCCATTGTAATTTGGGTATGATCTCCAATTGCATTTCAGTGATTAATGTACCTCTGGTGCTGTGGTTCAGCATTTATAGCTTTCTGGTAAAATATGTTCTGTGAAGTATAGTATTGAGTGTTTATTTTTCATAACTTGACAACCTGATCAGAGAAATTCACTTTACTTCACTATTCCCTAATGCATTTTTGTGGGCATCCAAGGTGCTGCCAGAATATAGCATTACGTTCCCCCATTTGCATTTTGAGTTTGATAAAGAGCAAATTATGTAGGTATACATGTTTAAAGTTATATCTATGCAAGCACGCATATTATGGGCTCATTTCATTAATTGCAACGTATCTTACTAATACGCCTTCCCATCATCAGCTTTGGTTTAAAGACGTAGAAATTTAATGTTGGAAAGTTGACTTTTCTTATTTTAAATGTTTTTATTTTTACTCTGTTCTAGGTGGGACATAATGGCATCGATGTCAGAGGTAAACACTAAGAATTTTTCCATTTTATTTTTTATTATTTTTTATTTTACATTTGTTGACCGGGATAGTCCGACTGGATGCATGTCCATTTTTAGCGGAGGCGTGGGGAGAAAAGCTCCAAGGGTAAGCAGATACAGCATTACATAATACCAGCATGACATATTACAAACAGACTATTTACAGTGATTACATAAGTAAGCAAGTTAAACAAGTTCTACAGGTCCCGAGCGTAAGTCAGGATTAAATTAAATTACACAGTAAGCTGGTTAACAGATTTTTACACATTCTAGAGAGAGATAGCCAGGCTTGATACATTGACATAGCCAGTTAAGTGCCAAACGTTGTTTGAGTCTAGTTTTAAAATTGTCCTAAGGTAGAAAGTAAGGTAATATCAGCTGGAAGAGAGTTCCAGGGTCTACTTACAGAGTTTGCAAAGAGAGTGTCACTGGCTGTGTTATTAATTTTGCTAGTCTGAATTAGTAGTTTGTTAGAGGATCAAAGCGGTCTAGGATTGCTATGGGGGGTGATAATATTTTTAAGTGCAGGAGTATTGTCCGGACTATAGAGGATTTTATAGGCCATAATCAGTTGGTTATACTGGATTAGGCTGGGAGGTTCAAGCCACCCAAGCTGATTTAGATTGATGCAATGATGTGTCCTAAAAGGCAGCCCAGTGGCAAACCTGGCAATGTGGTTGTAGCAAATTGAGAGTTTGTTAAGGACAGTCTTGTTTAAATTTGAGAGTAGAGGGGATGCATAAAGAAGGGTTGAAAGAAGGTGAGAGCGAGCTATGATAATTTTAGCTGGAGAGGTTAGGAAGGCTTTTATTCTGTAAAGTGACCCTAGTTTTTTATTGATGGTTTTGAAAGTTTGGTTAACACGTAGGTCGGATTTTAGATTATTATCTATGATGACACCTAACAGTTTTGTAGAGGGGTCAGGGGAGATTATTGTGCCATCATTTGAATTTATGGTAAAGGTGAAAGCGGTAGACCTACGTGTTGGTGAAAATAACAGCATTTTAGTTTTTTTGGGATTTAGGATCAGACAACGTTCAGAAAGCCAGTTTTCTATTGTATTAAAGGTGGTCTGGGTAGCTGACCATAACTCTACTGGAGATGTGGCCAAGCAAATCAGAGTAGAGTCATCAGCATATTGGATACAGTTGACTTTTGGGATGACAGTATAAAGGTCGTTAATGAAGATGGAGAACAGCAAGGGCCCTAGTATAGAGCCTTGTGGTACTCCAAGGGTGTTAGGTAGACGGTTAGAGAGTTTGTTCTGCCAGAGGACAGCCTGCTGTCGACCATTCAGGTAGGATTGAAACCACTGAAGGGCTCTAGTTTCTAGACAGTATGTTTGCAGGGTGTGGATTAAAAGTTGGTGATCAACCATATCGAATGCCTTGGAAAGATCCAAGAAGAGGGCTGAGGATATATAATTACTGTTGCGATTATGGTTTATGGTGTTGGTAAAGGCTAGAAGGGCTGAAGTAGTGCTGTGATGAGGACGGAAGCCATGATGAGTGTCTGCCATAAGGTGATTCTGGATTAGGTGGTGCATGAGTTGTCTATGAATACATTTTTCCATAATCTTTGCAAGTGGAGAGAGTATAGCTATTGGCCTATAATTGGAGAATTCAGTAGAGCATTTTTATTAGATCTGGTGGTAGGAAAGGGGTTTTGGGAATGGAGACAGATAATTCATTTATCTAAATGTATTTCTCTGTTGGAGAGTGAGAATTATTGGCACCTGTATTTTGTTAGGGAAAGTAAATGCATGATTTTACTTACTGGTTAGTTCCGCACAAGACGACTCCCTTATAAAGGGAACTTAAGTTTCAGTAAAGAGGAAAGCAATGGTTTGAGGATTGTTCTGGAAAATGTGCTGTTTATATATTTTATGTCTGTTTATTGCTTTTTTGCTGTAGAATAAATGTGATGATGATGATGGGCTGTTTGGGTCAGCAGTAGTTGGGGAAATTTTCTCATTTTATTACATCAGCCTCATCACTGCATCCAGCCTTTTGGTACCAGGGAGCTTGTTTGGTATTTTGCTCCTCTTTGGAAGCCACCTTGGCAAGGGGAATGTCAGACGGAATTGACTTAATTTTATGTTACTGTGAATGTCAAAAGAAGGTGTTGGTACTGTAATCTAATGATCTGTACTCAATACTACAGTTTGGTACAGGCTGCTTATACCCTTGCTCTATGTGTTATATGGTAATTTCTTTTGCAGTTTTATAGGTTATTTATTCTAGTTAAATAAATATTTTGCACTGCCCCATATTTCTCAATCTCTCACAGCAAGAAATCTGGACAAACAAAGAAGCCAACAGCTAAAAATAATGGAGGGACAAAGGCCCAAAAATAGGGACAGATTTTAAATACTTCTGTAAACTCAGATAGTTACTAGAATAACAGGTTTTACATTATTATGTATTTTTTGAGGGATATGAAGACTAAAATTCAAATGTCTGCTAATTATTTATTACTTAGTGACTTCAATCTTCACATTGGTATACCACAATTCCATTTCAGCGGGCAGGGTTACATGATTATGTATGCAAACTTTATGTTAATCAGTGTCCCAATTTTTGCCCAGTTGTACCTACTCTTCATGGGCCTTTGTCTGGATTTTTGATGTTTCCAGGTTGAGAGGTATGCTTCAGCAACTTGAACGAATTTATATTTGTACAGTTACTAAAGCATGGTTTCAATGCAACTACAGCATTCTCTCTATATCGGCGAGTAGTGCTTATCATGCCTTGAGACCCTTGGGAAACTATGGGGAACAATCTATATTTGTTAGAAAAATGTTACTTTATATCAAATTATACAAAAACCTAACTTGGAGCTTGAGTGAGATCCAAATCATGATTAACAAATCCAACTATTACTTCATTGCTAGCTACAGACTCCCATCAATGTTGCCCACAGATCACATAAATTACTTCAACACCATTCAGTCATTAATTATCAAACCAAATACTTTCTTAATAGGGGATTTCAATTACCCAAGCATTGTTTGGCACACTTATACATACACCTGTGAAAAGAATTTCACTAAGCATTTCCTTCACGAATACAAATGCACTGGAGTAAAATGTAAAACCACCCACAAGAGGCTCTAATATTCTCAACCTGCTCCTTACCAAACTAGCCCCCATCTGTATCACACTCTGCATCTCCTCATCTCTGGTGAAGTCTGACCACAAATCAGTCATCTACTCTGTCAGGTCTAGTGGTACCACCCCCACCACCAAATGAGTCCATGTTTAGGAACTTCTCCAAGGCAAACCTACTTCTGCTTGTAGAAGATCTATGCAAACTTCCCAACAATCCCTTGCAAATGGACCCAACTGAAAGGGCTGCTACACTCACCTCTAAATTTTAGCAGCACACCTTAACAGTTGCATAGAAAAGTTAATACCCAACCACTCTAAATATAACTGTAAATTCAAGAATAAACTTATTTGGTGGAACTACAGTATTAATAAACTGTTCAACAAAAGCAAGAAAATAATGAAGAGTTGCAATAAATGCCCATCTCCTTACCTCAGAGCTACACCAAAACATGACAGCAAGGAACGTAAAATCATTATCAGAAAATGTACAGCAGAGTATGAAATTACAGTCGCTACAGATTTCAAAGTGAGTCGGCAAATTAGATGCACTTGTGTCAAAACTGATTCATGGAAACTCTATGGGTAGACCCCATAGAGTTCTCCTGTCATACTACAGAAGCAGATTGCCAGGGCTTTCTTCCTTGTAGATACTGTTGCTGCCCAGTTGTGCCCCAACTAGGTTTCAAGCCCAGATGTACCAGCTGGTAATTCTGGGCCTTAACATCTAAGCTATTGGCAAAGAAAACTACAAATCTTAATTCCTCAATTTTCTGACATAAATGAAGAATGACCGATAATGCACTGAACTCATTCCTCACCCATTCTAATCCTAAAGATATAGCCAGTATACCAGCAGACATATTTAGTGCCAATTTCACCACTCCTACCCACACTGCTCCCCTCATTATCCTAGAGAATTTATTTTCCCCTACAATCATCTTGGAATAAGTCTCAGAATCCCCGTCAAAGACTAAAAATAATCCTTCTATGGGACCAGATAATATACCAGGCTGTAGTCTCCTCAGAAGGAAGTATACAATGTCTGAGCTTCTACTTAAACCTTTCGACCTCAGCCTATCAACTTGACTTGTTCTTGATGTCTAGAGAATAGCCATGTAACTCCCATACAAAAGGGTGGCATCTCTACAGACCAATGTAATTAAAGGCCCATCAGCCTCACCAGCCTCATATGCAAAGCTATGAACTGTATCAAAGCAGAATTCATTTATGCAGATATGGGCAGCTTAACTGATCTAGATCCTAATAAGGTTGGTTTTGTGAAGGGTAGGTCCTGTCTTTTGTACCTAGTACGCTTTTTCTGAAAAGGTCACAGGGACTGTGGAGATTGGTCATTCTGTGTACATTTCTTACCTCAACCTGGCAAAGGCTTTTAATTCTATTGCCCATGCTGATATTACTGAAACATTAGACAAGCTTAAAGTATATACTACACTCTGCTCTGGATTATGCATTGGATATTCAACAGATCCCAAGTCCAGAAAGTTGTTGGTACTCTCACGGAATGCAGATTTGTAACTAGTAAAGTGCCACTGGGACTAAGTTATGGGACCTCTCTGGCATTTATTTTACAGACATTCAAGCCAATATCCCAGAAGTTAATAACAAAGCAAACTAAGCACTGTCATCAACTGATACAAAACAGCTCCAGTAAGGGCAGGAATATGCACATACATGGTACATAAAAAAAAAAAAAAACAGTCTCAAACTAAATGAAAAAATACAAAAAGTGCAGCATAGTAGCATTTGGCAGAAAGGTTGCTACCAGCTCATATGTTTTAAATGGTACTCCTCTTCGACTGTTAGTCATAACAGACCTAGGTACTTATGTGGACAGCTTTCTCTTATTCAGTCAACACGCTTCCATCATAGTCAGGAAGGCCTTCTATCTGGCTCAATTAATTTCCAAGAGAATCTGTTCAAGATCCACATAAGTAATCCTACCACTGTACACTTTTCCTTTCCCTTATTAGACCCATCAGTGAATACACTGCCCATTTGGTAAGTACAAAGCCAAACATAATACTCAACTGGAGATGCCACAAAAATTTCTAACCAACAAAATTAAAGGTCTTAAAATCTTCCAACTACCTTGACAGATAACACCTCTCCTTATACTCAACAGCCTACAGGCTGCTGTGAAGTGTCCTGTGTATCACTTTTCGAGCCATGAAAGAACCAGTCTTATTTGAGGTCCTATTTCTTTGTAAAACAAGTAAGTGGCTCTACAAACACTTGTAATAAGGACTTAAATCTACACCAACAAATAAACTTGATAGGCAAACATAAATTTAAACCAGGGCTATCATGTGTGGTCCTGCTAGATTTGAGAGGTAAACACTATTAAGTACTTGAAAAGGGTGGCAAAAACTTTTAAGTTTGTCTGCTTAAAGGTGTAAGTATATGCATCTTAAAGTCCTTTGCCTAGAATGTTCCTATGTTTTCTTCTTTTTTTTCATAGCCTATGCCCTCTGCATAGCAGGGTTCATCTTAAATGAAATGTATGCAGCTACTCTACAGCCATCAGACTTGCGACCAGATTGCTTATTTGACAGCCCTTCTAAGAGGTATAAATGTGGGCAGTGACCAGGCATAGTATCACCTGTTCTTTCACCCATGCTGCAGCTAGGTACACAAATGTAAATACAGCTCATGCTAGGCTATTGGAAATACTATATTACATTTCTATTTTCTCAAATTTTGCTTCCACATATATATTAAAAGGAATGTTTTTTTCTGTAAAGTGCTGCTCTTGATTTTATTTTCATCACAGAGGAATACACCAACTGCATGCTTTACCACCTTAAGTCCTAGGTTTTAATAAATCACTATGTCAGCTGTATTGTTTAATCAACTGATTATCAGACCAACACAATTTAACAGTGCTGATTATCAATGCATTGGTTTACTTCTCTGTACCAGATGAATCGGAACTGGACACACCATGTGTTATCGCTGGAATTGGACTTCCTGGGGGAGGGGATCCACTGCAGCATGTATGATACTAAGTGATGGAGTAGGGGGTTAAAACATTTTTTCATCTAGACACTAGAAATCAGTCAGCAGATGTTTGCGTTCCCAGAGCATGCATTAAAAGTACTAAGCAGCACACTATTTAGAAACACACTAACAGAAATGGCATTAAATTCCTGTGGAAATACTGTGCCAAAAATCCATTTCACTTCATTAATTAACCCATCTGGAGTGGTTTTGATTCATGGCTAGCAAAACAGTCCAATACATGCTTCCATGGAAAACAGAAAGTACTTTGGTTATATGTAGCAAAAGGAATAAAAACTGGATCTGCTGCACTGATGTATATTAGGTTATACATAGCTATTTAAGCAGGTTTATTACTAGATACGGAACAGAACAACAAGCATTTGGAGGGAATCTGTCTGCAGTAGTCAGCAAAAACTTTATTAGTAGTATCCTACATGAGAATAAGGAAGAGGCTACATGCTGTTTCTACAATGGCTACAAGGCAGGTGCGATTATACAGTCAAGTAGTCCTGCCTACCTACCAGTATTAACTGAAGATTGTTTATTTTTATGCAGAATATGTATACTGTTGCCACATTCTTTTTTAACTGATATCCTGATCCTGACCATCCAGTTACCCTGCCTAGCTTATTGATTAAAAAAAACACAGAAAAGGACCAAGAAAACAAAAAGAGTAATAAGGAACAGTGATGCCTCTTCAAGACGTTATTGGTAAGACCCCAACTGATCTTTATTTTTGTGTTTAACAGTCTTTATCTGAGGAATAATGTATGCAAGTGTCTGCAAGGTACTAAAAAAATTCAAGAATGACAGTCCATATGGTACAACAGCAGTGTTATTTCTCAGCAAATCCAGCATGACCTTAAATAGTCCCTGAAGGCCATCAAATAACGTGTGTGCCTACATGCAAGCAAGCATGTACATATGGAATATCAGTTCCATGGTATAACTCCAATCAGCTGAAAGCCTGACTGAAGTACAGGACAAAGCTAACATACAAAAGACACAGGTAGGGAGGTTTCTAGTATACATGCACCCTGGCATGATCCAGCAACACAGTGCAAACAAGATAAAATGGATGTCAAGTAATCTTGAGAAAGGGATCTCCTTTCTTCTAAAGCAGACCTCATTGCAGGTAGTTCAATTCATGGTGGTGTGAATACTTCTTCCCAGAGACTGATGTATGCAAAAAACATAATCCAGGTGGGACTGTGCTATGTTGCCATGAGTCAACCATGAACCTGGGAAGAGAAGCAGCTTGAATAAGAAGTTATGTACCTACCATAACGTTCCATGTTAGTTGTCTTCTCTCGCCTTCTTTCTTGCTTGATGGGTTCGGAGCCGATCCCTCGGCTCCGACTCGGCACTTGCTAAGCTCGAGAGTCACTTTTACCAGCTCGAGGCAGCCCCATATCCCATGATGCAAGGCGGTAAGTACCCAGATCTCGTTTGATGACAAAGGGCAATAGCACTAAGCATAACCAACACTTCCCAAAGGAAGAAAGAAAACTTACAGGATGGAAGAAGGACCAGGTCTGAATGGTCTTCAGCATAATAATTTCTTATAACAAGGTCTGTCCAGGCCTGGGGGAAGGAGGGAGGGTCGCAAGAAAGAAGGCGAGAGAAGACAACTAACATGGAACGTTATGGTAGGTACATAACTTCTTAATGTTAAGTTGTCAATCTCGCCTTCATTCTTGCTTGATGGGACCGCGTCCTAGCACCTCTATCCTGGGTGGCTCAATGGAACAGACTCTTGAGGACTGTAGAGCCAAAACTGGCTCTGTCCCTGGAGGCCAAGTCCAATTTGTAATGGGAAACAAAAGTGTGAGGAGTGGCCCAAGTGGCGCTGCACAAATAGTGTCTAAAGGAAGTCTAGCTTGAAAGGCTGTAGAAGTAGCTAAGCTCCTAGTTGAATGTGCTTTAGGTTTTGAGCACAGCTGTTTTCCCCTGAGCAGATAAATTTCAGAGATGACCGAAGAAAGCCATCTGGACAAGGTCACTTTAGAAACAGGAAGGCCTTTTTATTATCCGCATAGGAAACAAAAAGTTGATCAGATTTTCTAAATTTTTGTTCTGTCCAAATAATATCTAAGTTGACGGTGGACATCAAGATAATGTAGTTTTGTTCAGCTCTGTCTGAATAGTTTGGGAAAAATACAGGAGATCAATGGATTGATTCAAATTGGTCTTTGAAGCGACCTTAGGCAAAAGGTCGGATTAGTTCTCAAAGATACTCTTGTCTTTGTGAAAACCAAATAGGGGGTCGAACCGATAGAGCATGAAGTTCAGACACCCTCCTGGCCGATGTAATAGCCACTAAGAATAAAGTTTTCCAAGAAAGAAATTTCAGGAACAAGAAACAGCTGGCTCGAAGGGGAAGAATCAAGGATGTCAGCACTAAATTTAGATCCCACTGAGGAGGAGGATTCCTGATTGGAGGCTTTAGTAGGAAAATTCCTTTCAAGAAGGCCCTGCAGAGCCTATGGGACATAATATTATGATCTGCGACCCGACATGAAAGTTGGAGATAGCAGCCAATTGAACTCTGACTGTGGAAGAAGAGGAGCCTGCATGAAAAATCTCTGCTAAGAAGTCCAGAACTGCCTGAACAGGGGCAGTGAAAGGATCAATATTCTTGGCCTTAGCCCAATAAGAGAAACGTTTCCATTTGCTTGTATAAATCCTCCTGGTAGAGGATTTTAACGGTTACTATGATGTCTCTAACTGGGTTAGAGATCAAAGGAAGCCTGGCTAAGGAAGGAAGTGGAGCAACCATGCTGTGAGGTTGAGAGAAGGGATAGACCGGTGCAGCTGACCGGATTGGTGAATCAGAAGATCTGGCACTGGGTCCAGATGCCACGGCTGCACCAAAAGGTGATGATGGAGGAACGGAACCAAACTTGTCGAGGCCAGTAAGGGGCAATGAGAATCAATTTGGCTCTCAAAACGGTAGCTTTCTGGATAACTTGAGGGATCAGAGGAAATGGAGGGAAGGCATAAAGAAGTCCCTGGGGCCAATCCTGGGTCAGAGCATCTCTGGGGGGATGGCCTGGTAGAGGGAAGAGACAGAAGAAGTCTGGGCATTTGCTGTTTTGGGGAGTAGCAAAAAGATCGCAACATGGACGACCCCATTCCAGAAATATCTCTTCCGCTACAGATTGCTTGAGAGACCACTCATGAGGCATGAGAATAGCTCTGCTCAATCTGTCCGCTACAATGTTGGTTTTCCCAGGGATATGCGTTGCTACCAGAAACCGATGAGAGGAGATCGCCCATTGCCATAGTCTGAGCGCTTCTCGACACAAGGGTAGGACTTGGTTCCGCCCTGTTTGTTGATATACCAAACTACAGACATGTTGTCTGTGTGGACTGCAATTGTCCCTACGGGAAGAAAGTCATTGAGGGCTTGCAACGTTAAAAGCACTGCTCTCATCTCCAGGACATTTATGTGCAGATGGTACTCGAACGGCTGCCACGTCCCATGAACCATCCTGCCCTGATAATGACCCCCCCCCCACCCGATCAGGGAGGCATCCGTGGTGACAGTGGCTATCGGGATGGGGTACAAAGTACCTGCCTTGGTGAACCTGAGGAGATGTGATCCACCAAGCAAGATGATCTTTGCAAATCTGTGTCACCAGAATCTGGTGACGCATTGGAAGTTGTTGGTACGACCACTGTGTGAACAGCATCCACTGAAGAAGGCGCATGTAGAATCGAGCCAGGGGAAGAAGAGTAATGGCCACAGCCATGAGGCCTAATACCTTTAGAACCATTCTGGCCTGTACTTTCTTGTTGGCCAGAATGATCCTGACATGACTCTGAATGTCTGAAACTCTTTGATCTGTAAGGGTAGCTGACATCCGAACAGTGTTTAAGTTTGCGCCTATGAAAGTAATAGACTGGCAGGACGATAAGGATGACTTTTCGAAGTTGATCGAGATGCCTAAATGAGAACAAAGACTTATTGTGTAATCCCTGGCTTGAATAAGCTGATGCCTGGTGGTGGCTGACAGGAGCCAGTCGTCGAGATACGGAAACACCTGGAATCCTTGACGTCTCAGGTGAGCCGTGACCACTGCCATGCATTTGGTGAACACTCTGGGGGCTGTAGTGAGACCAAAGGGCAGGGCTCTGAACTGGAAATGACTGGACCCCAGCCGAAAGCGGAGAAATCTCCTGGAGCGTCTGTGAATTTTGATGTGATAGTACGCATCCTGAAGATCTATTGAGCACATCCAGTTGTCCTTCTGTAAGAAGGGCAGAATTGACTGAAGAGTGACCATTCGAATCTTGTCTTCCTCACAGACTTGTTGAGTCTGCTGAGATCCAATATTGGTCTCCAGTCTCCCGTCTTTTTGGGGACCAAAAAGAACCTTGAGTAGATTCCGGCTCTGAATGGTCTATTGTAACTGGCTGAATGGCTCTTTTTGTAGTAGTTTTGAGACTTCTAACTCTGCAATTTCCTTAGACCGGTGGTACATCTGGAAGGGAATTTGAAGGGAAAGGACTTTCCTCGAAAGGAATTATGTAACCCTTGGATATGATCGACTGTACCCATCTGTCTTGAGTGAGGGAATGCCAGGCTTCTGGGTACAGTGATAATCTTCCCGACTGCCTCCAAGGAGGGACAGCCGGGCAACATCTCAGGGATGCTGAAAGGGCTTGTCAGAGAGAGGCTCTCTGTTTCCCTGGTTTTGGACCCCTCTGCCTCTAGAGCGGCGTCTGTTGTTGTTACCCCTCTGCCTCTAGGGGTAAACTGACCACATGAATCCGGCGTGACTCCTTGGGATTTTGGAACCACATTTTGCCACCTTTCTGTCCTTTGGGGTAAGGTCTAGAAGGGGTGGAAAAACGGACTCCTACAGCAGAAAGAGTCTTGCCGTCCTGCTCACACCTGGTCAAAGTTTCCTTCACCTGAGGGCCAAACAAAGCTGACCCATCAAAGGGAGAATTTGTGAAGGACGCCTTAAAGGGATCTGCAAAGTCACATAGCCGCATCCAGGCTTGGCGCCTAAGAGCCACACCTGTACCTGCGGCCCTACTCTCCATCAGCAGCATATGATATTAGCCGCATGGAGGAGTTTGCAATGGAATTAAGGGTTCCTAGCTGCGAAGCAATTTTTTCTTGAGCCCCTGCAGCTGTAGGATCCTGTACTACTTCACCCAGCTCCTTAAGGATATCCCTCTGGAGTCTGGTGAAGTGACATAGGTAATTCAGCGAACGATAGCAAAGGTCGCTGAGGAAAACATGCGCCACCGCACTATCCATGGTCCTAGAGTCCTTATTAGGAGGATGGACGGCACGGAAGGATCTGCAAGTTCCTTCTTGGTGGCAGCAGCCACCACCATGGCATCAGCGGGACACCCTTAGTGAGGAATTGCTTGTCACACGGGCAGTGATAAATTTTGAAGGCCTCCTAGGGACTGGCTCTACAGAGTTAGGAGCAGCCCACGCCTTCGGGCAATAACCTGCATAAGGGGTCGAAGGCGGAGACACCCAGGAGGTGGACGGCCGAGATCCAAACGCCTCTAGGTATACCCACTCATCCTCAGAGGGATCATTGGTGGGCCAGTTTCCTCTGTCTAAGGAGTTCTAGGATGTCTGAGAAGGAGACATCCTCAGAGGGGGATCTTGGGGATCCCTCTGACTCATCAAAGTCAGTATCTGAAGTGATAGACTCGGGGGAGTCTACGTGTTTCCTCTTACAAGTCCTCTTCTTAGGAGGATCTCCCGAAACATCAGGAGAATCCTCGGAAGAGGGGGAAATTCCCAATGGGGAAACCTGAGGCGGAGGATCTCTGGGTCCTGTAGCAAGAGAAGTGGCAGAGATGTCAACAGGCACTATAGAGGGAGGAGCTAAGGGAACAGACTGCTGGCTGATACCAGTGGCCAGCACACTCTTCATCACCTCGAATGCTCCCCTCCCAGGCAGGTCCGAGAGAACCCGTTCCGAAGAGCTAGGAACTCCAGGGACCACCGAAAGGGAAGTCTCCGAGGCAGATGTCGGAGCCGAGCTCACCAAAGCCGAGGCTCCAAGGGGAAGAGCGGGCTCGGACAAGGGTCCGATGCCACTCACCCCCTCGGAGGAGACCATGGAAGCCCGGCCACCGAATCCCTCTAAGGAAGGTCTCGAAGAGGAGATCAGAGTAGAGGCTGAAGGGACAGAAGGGGGAATCCGTCCCTCAGCCGTAGCAGTAACCATTCCCGAAGACTCCAACTCCAAGCTCTGGGGTAGAGTTGAAGGAGGAACTGTAACGGGGTGTGGACCAATAGTCGTCTGTTGAGACGGACTATGTAACATTTGGGCCAGTGCCTGTGACTTAAGTAATCTACTGACCACTCTCTCTAAGTCATGGTCCGAAAGCCTGGATGACCTTGAAGATCGGCTCCGATGGCTCCGTTCCGAGAGGAGAGGTGAAGCCGGAGCCGAAAGTATCGGCTCCAAGGAAGGAGACCTCGACCTCTTCCTCGAAGGAGCCTTCGGAACCGATGTAACTATTGAACCTGTCGGAGCCGACAACTTATCGGAGCCGACAGGTAGCCTCGATGCATCGGCTCCAGTCGGAGCCGATACAGCCACAAAAGTAACGGTGTCGGAGCCGATCGGAGCCGACACCGATGCCTGTGCCACATGGTGGTCGGAGCCGATCGGGGCCGACACCGAAGTGGTCGATGCAGAATCGGCACCGATAGCCATCGGTGCCGAAGGCTTGGTTAAGCCAGTATCGGCTCCAGCCGGAGCCGATCTCGACTCAGAACGAGTCGGAGCCGAGGCCGCAGGCTTTGACACAGAAGCCTGGGCCTTGGAAGACTTGGCAGTCTTAGGTGGAGCCGACTTAGCTGGAGAGCCCTCCGGCTTAAGAAGGCCCCTGAGTATTAATTTGTTTCTTCTTTCCTGCAGGACTCTCTGGCTGAAAGAATGACATATAGCACAGGAGTCCTGCAGGTGAAGAGGCCCCAGGCAATAAAGGCAAGAAGTGTGACCGTCTGTCAGAGACATCTTCTGACAGCACGAGTCACACTTCTTAAAGCCTGAGACCCTTTCTTTTGACATGGTGTCACACAAAACACACACACACACCAGTCAAAGACTTTAAATTTAAATATACCAAAAAGGTATAAGTACAAACACACACACACACCCTAACGGGGGGGGGGGGGGGATGGGTAAAGTCTGACTAAAAAATAATAAGAGACAGACAAATTTCTGTCAGGAACAGATTAAAATTAAATAAAAACTAACAATAAGGGTTTTTTAAGTTCAAAAGGGGCTAAAATAGCGAATTAGTAAATCACTTACCAGGAGCTGGCAAAAGGAGGACCTCATAAGCGAAGCGGCAAACGAGATCTGGGTACTTACCGCCTTGCATCACGGGATATGGGGCTGCCTCGAGCTGGTAAAAGTGACTCTCGAGCTTAGCAAGTGCCGAGTCGAAGCCGAGGGATCGGCTCCGAACCCATCAAGCAAGAATGAAGGCGAGATTGACAACTTAACATCAATGTTTATCTGGCCTACAGAAACAGAAGTAAATTTCTTAAAGGTCTGTTCAACTTGGACTACTCAATGAGAACTATATGGTGGCAAGAATGGAAATGATAATTGGAAATATTTTCATGTTCTCCAAAAGCTCTACATGGATGTTATGTATGCTGATGGAGAAGGTGACAGCAGAGGGTTGTAACATCTATTCTTTTATTAATTAATTTAGTGACATATGAAATTGCTATGCTGCTAAAAAAGGAAGTGGAGTCTGGTGGCATACAGCATTTAATAAGTTCTATAATAAGAAGTTATTTCTCAGCATAACGTTCCATGTTAGTTGTCTTCTTCTCGCCTTCTTTCTTGCTGGATGGGTTCGGAGCCGAACCTCGGCTCCAACTCGGCCTAATACTAAAGCTCGAGAGATATTTTTACCGGCTCGAGGCTAACCTATGTCCCATAATGCTAGGCGTCATATACCCAGATCTCGTTTGATAGCTAACACTATGGACAAAAACATGTCCCACCACAAGAAAGGATAAATCTATGAACTCTATACAACTATGAGCCCCAGAGCCTGTCTTTCACCAGGGCTACCAAAAAGGGGACAAGAGCTCTAGGTGAAGGGGTAATCCTGGTAACAAAGAATGTCTCACCCAATACTCTAGGTCTTTCCAGGCTAGGGGGATGGAGGGTGGGACGCAAGAAAGAAGGCGAGAAGAAGACAACTAACATGGAATGTTATGGTGAGTACATAACTTCTTAATGTTAAGTTGTCAATCTCGCCTTCATTCTTGCTGGATGGGACAGCGTCCTTAGCAGCTTAGTCCTGGGTGGCTCAATGGAACAGACTCTTGAGTACAGTGGAACCAAAATCATCATGATTTCTGGAGGCAATATCCAGTTTGTAATGAGAAATAAAGGTATGAGGGAGGCCCATGTGGCCGCTGCACAAATAGAATCCATAGGTAACCTCGCTTGAAAAGCAACTGAGGAAGCTAATGCTCTAGTTGAATGAGCTCTAGGTTTGGTAGGGAGCTCCTTATGCCTCAATTGATATATTAAAGTGATGAGAGGTCAACCATCTGGACAAGGTCACTTTAGAAACTGGAAGGCCTTTCTTCCCTTCCACGTAAGATAAGAAGAGTTGCTCTGATTTTCTCGTTAGTTTAGTTCTATCCAGATAGAAGCGTAGCTGCCGGTGAACGTCCAAGCAATGTAATCTTCTCTCAGCTCTGTCTGTGTAATTTGGAAAGAAAACTGGGAGATCAATGGTCTGATTGAGATTTTTTTCAGATAGAACCTTAGGTAAAAAGGATGGATTAGTTCTAAGGAACACTCTATTTTTGTGAAAAACAAAATAAGGGGGGCGCACAGATAGTGCTTGTAGTTCCGAAACCCTTCTCGCTGAGGTAATAGCTACCAGGAAAAGTGTTTTCCAGGAGAGCAGTTTTAACGAGCAGGAGGCAGCAGGCTCAAAAGGAGGCAGAATTAATGATGACAGTACCAAATTTAGATCCCACGGTGGAGGAGGGTCTTTGACTGGGGGCCTAAGTAATAGGGTACCCTTCAGAAAAGCTTTGCAGAGCTTGTGGGACATAATGCTGGATTCTGACAAGCCAACATGGAAATTTGCAATAGCTGCCGGCTGGACTCTGATAGTGGCTGAAGAGGAGCCTTTTTGGAAAAGTTCCACTAAAAAATCTAGAACTGTTTGGACAGGAGCAGTGAAGGGGTCGATTTGATTTTTCCTTGCCCAAATAGAGAAACGTTTCCATTTACTAGCATACGTCCTTCTGGTGTTAGACTTGTGAGAGGCAAGGATAATCTCACATACTGACTGAGAAATGAAGGGAAGCCTGGCTAGGGTTGGAAGTGGAGCAACCAAGCTGTGAGGTTGAGAGACGAAAGGGATTGGTGCAGCCTGCCCGATTGATGGGTCAGAAGATCTGGCACTGGGTCCAGATGCCAGGGCTGCTCCAGTAGGTGACATTGTAGGAACGGAAACCAGACTTGTAGGGGCCAGTAAGGGGCAATGAGGATCATCCTGGATCTCAAGGCAGTTGCTTTCTGGACTAACTGAGTGATTAAGGGAAAAGGGGGGAAAGCATAAAGGAGACCCCGGGGTCAATCGTGGGCTAGAGCATCTCTGGGAGAGAGGCCTGGAAGAGGAAAGAGGGTGAAGAAGTCCTGACACTTGCTGTTTTGTGGGGTTGCGAAAAGGTCGCAGCAAGGCTGACCCCACCTTCTGAATATTTGATCCACTACTAGTTGGTTGAGAGACCACTCGTAGGGCATGAGAATGTCCCTGCTCAGCCTGTCTGCTATGTCATTGGACTTTCCGGGAATGTGTTTTGCTACCAGAAACCGGTGAGAAGAGATCGCCCATTGCCAGAGTCTGAGCGCTTCCCGACAAAGAGGATAGGACCTGGTTCCGCCCTGTTTGTTGCTGTACCATACTACGGACATATTGTCTGTCTGAATCGCAATCATCCCGGTGGGAAGAGAGTTCTGGAGGGCCTGCAACTCCAACAGCACCACTCTCATCTCCAAGACATTGATGTGCAAGTGGCACTCGAACGGTTGCCATGTGCCCTGGACTGTCCTGCCCTGAAAATGCCCCCCCCCACCTGATCAGGGAGGCATCCGTTGTCACGGTGGTAACCGGAGGGGGAAGAACAACCAGTCTGCCTTGAAGCACCTGAGGTGAGACCATCCACCAAGCTAGGTGTCGTTTGCATGATCGAGTGATGAGAATATTGTGCGACATGGGATGCTGCTGAAAGGACCATTGGGAAAAAAGCATCCACTGCAGTATCCGCATATGAAAGCGAGCTGGGGGAGTAAGGTGATTGTTGCAGCCATTAGACCCAGCGTTTTTAGTACAAGCCTGGCTTGGATTCTGTCCTCCTGTAGTAGGATTTGAACGTGACTGCGAATGTCTAACACTCTTTGTGTAGGTAGTTTTGCTGACAACTCCACCGTGTTTAACATGGTCTTAAAACAAAGATCACCACTCCAAATAGGAACTGTCCGTTACAAACCAGGAAGCAAGTAGTAGAAAAAACACGTTCAGTTCCAACGCAGAGGCAGGAGACAATGATGAAATCCAAGGTATTAAAACACGATGATATTTATTAGATGAAACACAGGGATGGCTTTTTTTTAAATAAATAACCTTCTTCAGATCACCACACAAAGAGTAACAACCATATTTATACATATTTGGTTATCTTAGATGGTCCAATTAATTCAAACCCTCCAATGAACAACTAAGGAGAGATTATTCACAGAAGGTTAACCCTCTGTGAGCCAAGACACAATATTGTAACCACTTCAAACTTTCAAGTCAGATTATCTAGTGCGTTGTATATATATGTATATAAATTCAGGTAAAAATATTCAGATAAAAATATATATTCAAATAAGAATATATATATATAAAGTGTACATATAAAATAAATACAATTAATAACTCAATAGCTATGAAAATATAAACATAAATAAATATATATAAGTATGAAATATAAAAACTTCATATTAATTTGATCTAGCCAGGCATAATCGTCCAAAAGCAGAAAAACTAATATACAATATATATATTTAATATAGACTGACTTATCAATAAATGTGTGTGTATATATAAATATAATAATAATAAAAATAAAGATAAAGGTAAAACATATACAGCAGAATATGGCATAGAATCTAAAAGTAGACCATAATTCATAGTATGAAAATGAATATGTACCAAATACATGGTGTAAATATCTTATTATCTACGGCCTTTAATATGGAACGAAGAAATATACGATTTAGGCCGGTGGATAATGGGCTCTTAGTCTAAATATCCACTCCAGTTCTTTTGTTCCAAGTAACTCAGATAGTCACCTTTCCTCTGCCCAGGTGGTACAATCTGAAGTACTCTGAACTCAAAGCCATGATCATTATAGCTAGAAATATGTTTAGCCAAGGCGTTCAGCATATTCTTTTTCCTTATGTGAGACATGGTCATAAATCGTTGTTTGAAACTCCTTTTAGTCATGCCTACGTAAAATGCTGTACATGTATGGCATTTAGCTAGATAAACTAGCCCGAGGGTATTACAGTCTGCATAGAACCTAGGGCTAAAGGAGAAGTCTAACACTGGATGTATAAAATCTTGTTCCCTAGATATGTATCCACAATAGTTGCCTTATACAAGGATATGTTCACCATTCTCCTGACATGACCTCTGTCAATGAAAAATTAATCTTACTTGTGTCATGATCTATGCATAGGATCCTTTTAAGTTTTATTATTCCTATACATAAAACCAGGGCTGGAGCCTACTATATCTGATGTTCTATCATCCAATGTTAGGACTCCCCAATGTCTAGAGATGATTCTCCTGATTGTCGCACTGTCATTTGTATAGGTAGTAACAAACATGGTTCTATCATGGGTCATTGTCACTTTAGGAGCTGATTTATTAGTAGCCATGATATCAGAAGGCATATGATAATCAGCATCGTATGTCTCTCCCATTATTTCTATTTTAACCTGATTAATTAACTTAATATCATAGCCTCTTTCCACAAAAATTAACTCCATCTCTTTCACTTGGAGCTTTAGGTCCATAGGGTCTCTAGAGCCTTTTAAGCCTATGAAACTGGCTTTTTACTATCCCCTTGAAAACATGCCGAGGATGCATGCTGTCAAACTGTAGGATAGTATTTTTCCAACAGGCCTTCCGATAGAGGGTGGATGATAGTCTACCACCCTTAATGCTAAGGCTGATATCCAAAAAATTGATACTATCATACGAGGTTTCCACAGTAAATCTTAGATAGCCTGTAGTGGTTTCTAGATACTCTACAAATGTACAAAGGTCATGTTCACTACCATCCCAAATCATAAAAATATCGTCCACAAAACGTTGGTATACTAGACATTTTTTAAAAGAGGGGTGAGTAAATAAAAACTCCCTTTCCCAGTAATGTACCACTAGGTTGGCGTATGTATTGGCGCAGGGGGTGCCCATGGCAACCCCTGCTACCTGCAAATACATGCGCTGCTTGAAACAAAAGACATTATTATCCAAAACCAGCTCTAACAACTGACATACTAAAATTTCTGTATTACGATCTATCAGAGGAAAAACCTGCATTATCATTCTAATGGCTTCAACCCCCTCATCGTTGGGAATAGAGGTAAACAAATTCCTGACGTCCATAGTCACCAGAAGGTGTCTATCTTTATTAAATATTGCCCCTAGAGTATCTAGTATATCCAAGAGCTGGTAGGTATCCTTCAGGATGGTTGGAATATTATTAACTAATGGTTTCAACGTTTTTTCAAGAAAAACTGAGATGTTTTCTGTGCTCCATCCATCACCTGAGACAATGGGTCTCAACGGGGGCGGGTGAAGCCCTTTGTGCATCTTGGGCAAGCCCTTTATCACAGGAAGATGTGGAAAAGGGATAGAGAAGTAGTCATAAAGATCCTTGTTGATCTGACGACCCATTAGTAGGTCGTACAAGGTATCATTAATGTTGCTAACTATCTTATTTAGAACTTCCTGATCAACGTGTTTATAAGTAGAGCAATCATCAAGCATATTTCTCATATATGTATCGTAATCTTTAGTGTTCAGTAAAACTATACCCCCTCCCTTATCTGCCGGTTTAATAGTCACAGATTGATTACGTGTAAGTTCCCTAAGTGAAACGCTTTCATCTTTGGACATATTATAATATAAACATTTTCTATTGTCCTTCAGGAAGTATTCATATAAATCTCTCTCACAGAGTTTAGCAAAGCTTTCCACATGACTCGGCAGTATAGGGGAGAAAGTACTTTTCTTTTTGAACACTTGATAATCAGGTATACAATTACTGACATTCTCAGCATGTGCATCTCTAAAAAACATTAGCTTAATGGCTACGTTCCTAGCGAACAGCCGTAAGTCAGTTAGAATTTGATGTAAAGAACTACCTTGGGAGGGAATAAAAGATAATCCTTTATCTAGGACCTTGGCATCATTCACGTTGAGTGGGAAGTCCGAAAGATTAAAAAATAAATGTTCTTCTATCTTGCTCGCCTTCTTTGCTGTTGGTAATCCTCGCCTGAGAGCTTCCGTTTCCTTCTGTCCCAGCTGTTCGACCTGTCTCTGGGAAATGGAGGCTTTTTGATGGGTAAGGGTAAAAAATCACGAGAGCTGGAGGGAAGAGTTCCATGCTTCCTTATAGCCCCTAAGTCCTTCTTGGTATTATTAGTGACACGATCCGCTTCTTGGTTCGGTTGTGGTGTAGAGACAGTGTTAGCCGTCTCAATGTGAGGAGGAAGTTCAGGAGGCGTGGCAAAGCTAGAACCTGAAGTCCGACGAGATCTCGCAACGTCTGCTTCCTGAGGTAGAGGGCTAACCAGGCCAGCCTCAGTTAAGGTGGTATCCATGGCAACCATGGCTGCTGCAGGGGTAGAAACCGGGGCAGTATTCACAGTCCTTCTAGGCCAAACAAAGACATTGCCCTCACAGAAATCTCGATAATCACGCTGCAGTTTTTTCTGTTTAACCTGTTGGAGTTTGCATGCATAAGAGTCTACCTGCATATAGACATTTTCTAACCTTCTTATGCATGAGTCCTGGTTAAAATTATCACAAAGTTCAGTGTTTAATTTCTCTACTTTCTGTGACAGCTCCGTCTCCAATGGAGTAAAATAGTCAATAATCAGCTGCATATACTGGTAACTCGTCTCGAGGTTAATTTGCTGCCATAATTTGAGTAAATTGGGATGTTGCTCACCATAAGAGGGCATACAGAGGACGCGCATTCCTCTAGGTATTAGTTTGAAATGCAGGCATGCCTCTAGGTGTTTACGCTGCCATGTTAGCCTCTGTAGCTTATATAGATCATTCTCTAACAGTCTTAATTTATGGGTAAACTGTTCAGTATTACTCACATCATTATTTTCGGCAACTGGAAAGTTGGTTTTCAGGTCCAAACCCAATAAAGGGTTAGTAGTGATGTTCATTATACTATTCCATTTGCTGAGAACGGAACTCGCCCTCGGGTTCGGAACATAATCCAACTCTAACTCTTGATTAGCCATAGCGTATGGATAGGTGACCAAAAAAAGGAGAAATCTTAAAACAAAGATCACCACTCCAAATAGGAACTGTCCGTTACAAACCAGGAAGCAAGTAGTAGAAAAAACACGTTCAGTTCCAACGCAGAGGCAGGAGACAATGATGAAATCCAAGGTATTAAAACACGATGATATTTATTAGATGAAACACAGGGATGAGCGCTTTCGCGTAACAATACGCTTCTTCAGATCACCACACAAAGAGTAACAACCATATTTATACATATTTGGTTATCTTAGATGGTCCAATTAATTCAAACCCTCCAATGAACAACTAAGGAGAGATTATTCACAGAAGGTTAACCCTCTGTGAGCCAAGACACAATATTGTAACCACTTCAAACTTTCAAGTCAGATTATCTAGTGCGGTTGTATATATATGTATATAAATTCAGGTAAAATATTCAGATAAAAATATATATTCAAATAAGAATATATATATATAAAGTGTACATATAAAATAAATACAATTAATAACTCAATAGCTATGAAAATATAAACATAAATAAATATATATAAGTATGAAATATAAAACTTCATATTAATTTGATCTAGCCAGGCATAATCGTCCAAAAGCAGAAAAACTAATATACAATATATATATTTAATATAGACTGACTTATCAATAAATGTGTGTGTATATATAAATATAATAATAATAAAAATAAAGATAAAGGTAAAACATATACAGCAGAATATGGCATAGAATCTAAAAGTAGACCATAATTCATAGTATGAAAATGAATATGTACCAAATACATGGTGTAAATATCTTATTATCTACGGGCCTTTAATATGGAGCGTAAAAGAAATATCGTATTTAGGCCCGGTGGATAATGGGCTCTTAGTCTAAATATCCACTCCAGTTCTTTTTGTTCCAAGTAACTCAGATAGTCACCTTTCCTCTGCCCAGGTGGTACAATCTGAAGTACTCTGAACTCAAAGCCATGATCATTATAGCTAGAAATATGTTTAGCCAAGGCGTTCAGCATATTCTTTTTCCTTATGTCGTAGACATGGTCATAAATACGTTGTTTGAAACTCCTTTTAGTCATGCCTACGTAAAATGCTGTACATGTATGGCATTTAGCTAGATAAACTAGCCCCGAGGTATTACAGTCTGCATAGAACCTAGGGCTAAAGGAGAAGTCTAACACTGGATGTATAAAATCTTGTTCCATAGATATGTATCCACAATAGTTGCACCTTCTACAAGGATATGTTCCCCTTTCTCCTGACATGACCTCTGTCAATGAAAAATTAATCTTACTTGTGTCATGATCTATGCATAGGATCCTTTTTAAGTTTTTATTATTCCTATACGTAAAACCAGGGCTGGAGCCTACTATATCTGATGTTCTATCATCCAATGTTAGGACTCCCCAATGTCTAGAGATGATTCTCCTGATTGTCGCACTGTCATTTGTATAGGTAGTAACAAACATGGTTCTATCATGGGTCATTGTCACTTTAGGAGCTGATTTATTAGTAGCCATGATATCAGAAGGCATATGATAATCAGCATCGTATGTCTCTCCCATTATTTCTATTTTAACCTGATTAATTAACTTAATATCATAGCCTCTTTCCACAAAAATTAACTCCATCTCTTTCACTTGGAGCTTTAGGTCCATAGGGTCTCTACAGAGCCTTTTAAGCCTATGAAACTGGCTTTTTACTATCCCCTTGAAAACATGCCGAGGATGCATGCTGTCAAACTGTAGGATAGTATTTTTCCAACAGACCTTCCGATAGAGGGTGGATGATAGTCTACCACCCTTAATGCTAAGGCTGATATCCAAAAAATTGATACTATCATACGAGGTTTCCACAGTAAATCTTAGATAGCCTGTAGTGGTTTCTAGATACTCTACAAATGTACAAAGGTCATGTTCACTACCATCCCAAATCATAAAAATATCGTCCACAAAACGTTGGTATACTAGACATTTTTTAAAAGAGGGGTGAGTAAATAAAAACTCCCTTTCCCAGTAATGTACCACTAGGTTGGCGTATGTATTGGCGCAGGGGGTGCCCATGGCAACCCCTGCTACCTGCAAATACATGCGCTGCTTGAAACAAAAGACATTATTATCCAAAACCAGCTCTAACAACTGACATACTAAAATTTCTGTATTACGATCTATCAGAGGAAAAACCTGCATTATCATTCTAATGGCTTCAACCCCCTCATCGTTGGGAATAGAGGTAAACAAACGTTTTGTTATGCGAAAGCGCTCATCCCTGTGTTTCATCTAATAAATATCATCGTGTTTTAATACCTTGGATTTCATCATTGTCTCCTGCCTCTGCGTTGGAACTGAACGTGTTTTTTCTACTACTTGCTTCCTGGTTTGTAACGGACAGTTCCTATTTGGAGTGGTGATCTTTGTTTTAAGATTTCTCCTTTTTTTGGTCACCTATCCATACGCTATGGCTAATCAAGAGTTAGAGTTGGATTATGTTCCGAACCCGAGGGCGAGTTCCGTTCTCAGCAAATGGAATAGTATAATGAACATCACTACTAACCCTTTATTGGGTTTGGACCTGAAAACCAACTTTCCAGTTGCGAAAATAATGATGTGAGTAATACTGAACAGTTTACCCATAAATTAAGACTGTTAGAGAATGATCTATATAAGCTACAGAGGCTAACATGGCAGCGTAAACACCTAGAGGCATGCCTGCATTTCAAACTAATACCTAGAGGAACCTCTGTATGCCCTCTTATGGTGAGCAACATCCCAATTTACTCAAATTATGGCAGCAAATTAACCTCGAGACGAGTTACCAGTATATGCAGCTGATTATTGACTATTTTACTCCATTGGAGCTGTCACAGAAAGTAGAGAAATTAAACACTGAACTTTGTGATAATTTTAACCAGGACTCATGCATAAGAAGGTCAGAAAATGTCTATATGCAGGTAGACTCTTATGCATGCAAACTCCAACAGGTTAAACAGAAAAACTGCAGCGTGATTATCGAGATTTCTGTGAGGGCAATGTCTTTGTTTGGCCTAGAAGGACTGTGAATACTGCCCCGGTTTCTACCCCTGCAGCAGCCATGGTTGCCATGGATACCACCTTAACTGAGGCTGGCCTGGTTAGCCCTCTACCTCAGGAAGCAGACGTTGCGAGATCTCGTCGGACTTCAGGTTCTAGCTTTGCCACGCCTCCTGAACTTCCTCCTCACATTGAGACGGCTAACACTGTCTCTACACCACAACCGAACCAAGAAGCGGATCGTGTCACTAATAATACCAAGAAGGACTTAGGGGCTATAAGGAAGCATGGAACTCTTCCCTCCAGCTCTCGTGATTTTTTACCCTTACCCATCAAAAAGCCTCCATTTCCCAGAGACAGGTCGAACAGCTGGGACAGAAGGAAACGGAAGCTCTCAGGCGAGGATTACCAACAGCAAAGAAGGCGAGCAAGATAGAAGAACATTTATTTTTTAATCTTTCGGACTTCCCACTCAACGTGAATGATGCCAAGGTCCTAGATAAAGGATTATCTTTTATTCCCTCCCAAGGTAGTTCTTTACATCAAATTCTAACTGACTTACGGCTGTTAAGCTAGGTAGCCATTAAGCTAATGTTTTTTAGAGATGCACATGCTGAGAATGTCAGTAATTGTATACCTGATTATCAAGTGTTCAAAAAGAAAAGTACTTTCTCCCCTATACTGCCGAGTCATGTGGAAAGCTTTGTTAAACTCTGTGAGAGAGATTTATATGAATACTTCCTGAAGGACAATAGAAAATGTTTATATTATAATATGTCCAAAGATGTTCACTTAGGGAACTTACACGTAATCAATCTGTGACTATTAAACCGGCAGATAAGGGAGGGGGTATAGTTTTACTGAACACTAAAGATTACGATACATATATGAGAAATATGCTTGATGATTGCTCTACTTATAAACACGTTGATCAGGAAGTTCTAAATAAGATAGTTAGCAACATTAATGATACCTTGTACGACCTACTAATGGGTCGTCAGATCAACAAGGATCTTTATGACTACTTCTCTATCCCTTTTCCACATCTTCCTGTGATAAAGGGCTTGCCCAAGATGCACAAAGACCCATTGTCTCAGGTGATGGATGGAGCACAGAAAACATCTCAGTTTTTCTTGAAAAAACGTTGAAACCATTAGTTAATAATATTCCAACCATCCTGAAGGATACCTACCAGCTCTTGGATATACTAGATACTCTAGGGGCAATATTTAATAAAGATAGACACCTTCTGGTGACTATGGACGCCAGGAATTTGTTTACCTCTATTCCCGGGTTGAACCCATAAGAATGATAATGCAGGTTTTTCCTCTGATAGATCGTAATACAGAAATTTTAGTATGTCAGTTGTTAGAGCTGGTTTTGGATAATAATGTCTTTTGTTTCAAGCAGCGCATGTATTTGCAGGTAGCACATGGGCACCCCCTAACTAATACATACCAACCTAGTGGTACATTACTGGGAAAGGGAGTTTTTATTTACTCACCCCTCTTTTAAAATGTCTAGTATACCAACGTTTTGTGGACGATATTTTTATGATTTGGGATGGTAGTGAACATGACCTTTGTACATTTGTAGAGTATCTAGAAACCACTACAGGCTATCTAAGATTTACTGTGGAAACCTCGTATGATAGTATCAATTTTTTGGATATCAGCCTTAGCATTAAGGGTGGTAGACTATCATCCACCCTCTATCGGAAGGCCTGTTGGAAAAATACTATCCTACAGTTTGACAGCATGCATCCTCGGCATGTTTTCAAGGGGATAGTAAAAAGCCAGTTTCATAGGCTTAAAAGGCTCTGTAGAGACCCTATGGACCTAAAGCTCCAAGTGAAAGAGATGGAGTTAATTTTTGTGGAAAGAGGCTATGATATTAAGTTAATTAATCAGGTTAAAATAGAAATAATGGGAGAGACATACGATGCTGATTATCATATGCCTTCTGATATCATGGCTACTAATAAATCAGCTCCTAAAGTGACAATGACCCATGATAGAACCATGTTTGTTACTACCTATACAAATGACAGTGCGACAATCAGGAGAATCATCTCTAGACATTGGGGAGTCCTAACATTGGATGATAGAACATCAGATATAGTAGGCTCCAGCCCTGGTTTGAATAATAAAAACTTAAAAGGATCCTATGCATAGATCATGACACAAGTAAGATTAATTTTTCATTGACAGAGGTCATGTCAGGAGAAAGGAACATATCCTTGTAGAAGGTGCAACTATTGTGGATACATATCTAGGGAACAAGATTTTATACATCCAGTGTTAGACTTCTCCTTTAGCCCTAGGTTCTATGCAGACTGTAATAGCTAGTTTATCTAGCTAAATGCCATACATGTACAGCATTTTACGTAGGCATGACTAAAAGGAGTTTCAAACAACGTATTTATGACCATGTCTACGACATAAGGAAAAAGAATATGCTGATGGCTAAACATATTTCTAGCTATAATGATCATGGCTTTGAGTTCAGAGTACTTCAGATTGTACCACCTGGGCAGAGGAAAGGTGACTATCTGAGTTACTTGGAACAAAAAGAACTGGAGTGGATATTTAGACTAAGAGCCCATTATCCACCGGGCCTAAATTATTTCTTCCGTAGATAATAAGATATTTACACCATGTATTTGGTACATATTCATTTTCATACTATGAATTATGGTCTACTTTTAGATTCTATGCCATATTCTGCTGTATATGTTTTACCTTTATCTTTATTTTTTATTATTATTATATTTATATATACACACACATTTATTGATAAGTCAGTCTATATTAAATATATATATTGTATATTAGTTTTTCTGCTTTTGGACGATTATGCCTGGCTAGATCAAATTAATATGAAGTTTTTATATTTCATACTTATATATATTTATTTATGTTTATATTTTCATAGCTATTGAGTTATTAATTGTATTTATTTTATATGTACACTTTATATATATATATATTCTTATTTGAATATATATTTTTATCTGAATATTTTTACCTGAATTTATATACATATATATACAACCGCACTAGATAATCTGACTTGAAAGTTTGAAGTGGTTACAATATTGTGTCTTGGCTCACAGAGGGTTAACCTTCTGTGAATAATCTCTCCTTAGTTGTTCATTGGAGGGTTTGAATTAATTGGACCATCTAAGATAACCAAATATGTATAAATATGGTTGTTACTCTTTGTGTGGTGATCTGAAGAAGGCGTGTTACGGCCTTGGCTCATCGTATTGATCCTGTGTTTCATCTAATAAATATCATCGTGTTTTAATACCTTGGATTTCATCATTGTCTCCTGCCTCTGCGTTGGAACTGAACGTGTTTTTTCTACTACGTGTTTAACATGGTGCCTATGAAGGTAATATGCTGACAAGGCAGACTTTTCGAAATTTATGGAGATGCCTAGCGCTTTGCACATTTGTACAGCGTAATCCCTGGCTTGAAGTAACTGGAGCCTGGTGGTGGCAGTAAGGAGCCAGTCGTCCAAATATGGAAACACCTGGAATCCTCAACGTCTCAGGTGAGCCACAACCACTGCCATGCATTTGATAAACACCCTGGGGGCTGTGGTGAGGCCAAAGGGCAGGGCTCTGAATTGATAGTGACTGGCTCCCAGCCGGAAGCGGAGAAACCTCCTGTAGCGCCTGTTCATTTTGATATGATAGTATGCATCCTGAAGGTCTATAGAGCACATCCAACTGTCCTAACCCAAAAAGGGAAGAATGGACTGCAGCGTGACCATCCGGAATTTTGTTCTTTGAACCAATTTGTTCAGTCTGCTGAGATCCAAAATAGGTCTCCAGTCCCCTGTCTTTTTTGGTACCAAAAAGAATTTGGAGTAGATTCCGGACCCTTGTTGGTCTGCTGGGACTGGCTGGATGGCTCTTTTTAAAAGCAGCTTTGAAAATTTCTAGTGCTGCTTGGTCTCTCAGACCGGGTGGAACGTCTGGAAGAGGCCCTTTTGGTTGATGTGGGATGTGGATAAAGGGGATTTTGTAACCCTCGGATATGATCGACCGTACCCATCTGTCTTGTGTAAGAGAGCGCCAGGCTTTTGGGTACAGCGAAAGTCTTCCCCCGACTGCCTCCGAAGGTGGACAGTCGGGCAGCTCCTCAGGGGGGCTGAAAGGGTTTGTCAGAGAACGATTCTCTGCTACCCTGATTCTGCGGACCCCCCCTGCCCCTAGGGCGGCATCTGTTGTTGTTCCCTCCTCTGCCTCTGGAGGGAAGCTCACCACATGCGTCCGGCAGAACTCCTTGAGGTTTGCGGAACCACATTTTCCCACCCTTTTGACCCTTAGGATATGGTCTAGAAGGGGTGGAAAAATGGACTCTCACGGCAGAGAGAGTCTTGCCTTCTTGTTTGTACCTGGTTAAGGTATCCTTCACTTGAGGTCCAAAAAGAGCAGAACCATCAAAGGGGGTGTTAGTGAAGGACGCCTTGAAGGGGTCAGCAAAATTGCAGAGCCGCATCCAGGCGTGTCTCCTTAGAGCAACACCCGTACCTGCGGCTCTATTCGCTCCATCGGCTGCATAAGAGATGAGCCGCATGGAAGAGTTAACGATAGAGTTCAGGGTCCCCAGCTGGGAGTTGATCTTTTCCTGAGACCCCACAGCTGCTGGGTCCTGCAATGTTTCACCCAGTTCCTTGAGAAGGTCTCTCTGAAGTCGGGTGAAATGGCATAAATAGTTCAGCGTCCACATGGCAAAGGTCACTGAAGAAAACATCCGCTTGCCATACCTATCCATAGTCCTAGATTCCTTATTAGGAGGATGGACAGTTACTGAAGGGTCAGCCAACTCCTTCTTAGTGGCTGCTGCCACCACCATGGCATCCACGGGGACACCCTTAGAGAGAAACTGTTTGTCTGTTGGGGCAGTAATAAATTTAGTGGGCCTCCAGGGAGTTGGTTCCATGGTATCCGGAGCCGTTTACCACTTCCAAGCCACCACCTCCATAAGTGGGTCGAAAGGCAGGGACACCCAGGAGGTGGAAGGGCGAGAACCGAACGCATCCAGGTACACAGACTCGTCCTTGGATGGGTTAAGGGCAGACCAGTTCCCCCTCTGTTTGAGGATCTCTAAGATGTCAGAAAAGGAGACATCCTTAGAGGGGGACCTTGGAGACCCTTCCAAATCACCCAGGTCAGTGTCAGATGTCACTGACTCAGGAGAGTCAACATGTTTCCTCTTACATGTCCTCTTCCGAGGGGGCTCCCCCGAAGGATCAGGGGAGGCCTCGGAAGAGGAAGAAAGACCCAATGGGGCAGCCTGGAGTGTCGGTTCTCCTCGCATGGGGTCGGGAGGGTAGGCAGGGGCCGAAGCAGGCACCGTAGAGGGAGGGGCCGAGGAGGCCAACCGTGGTGCCAGTATTGGAGCCAGCACGCTCCTCATGACATCAAAGGCACCCCTGTCAGGCAGGGAAGAAGGACCCAACTCCAAGGAGATGAGAGCTCCCCCCGGCACCGAGAGGGACGGCTCTGAGGCCGATGTCGGGGCCGAACTCACCTGCGCCGAGGCTCCGACAGGGAGAGCGGGGTCGGACAAGGGTCCGATGCCACTTGCCCCCTCGGAGCTGACCAGGGAGTCTCGGCGCCAGAATCCCTCCAAGGACGGAACCAAGGATGGGATCAGAGCCGACGAAGGAACCAACAAAAGAGGGATCAGTTACGACACCCCCACAGTACTCACCTCGATGACCTCTGGCTCCGAACTCAGCAGAATTGTCGGAGGAGGAACTTGAGCGGGTGTAGGGGTAGCCCCTGTCTGTTGAGATGGGCTATGTAGCAACTGGGCCAGTGCCTGCGACTTCAAAAGCTGGCTGACTATCCTCTCGAGGTCATGGTCCGAAAGCCTGGAAGACCTAGAGGAATGAGATCTATGGCTCCGCTCCGACAACAGAGGAGACTTGGGAGCCGATCTAACCGACTCGAGAGACGGAGACCTGGAGTGCTTTCTGCTCGGGGACAGCTCTGACACTAAAGTCGGAGCCGACTGAGGTCTAGGTGCCTCGGTTCCGGCCAGAACCGACGATGCAGCAAGAGAACCGCTCGGAGCCGGCTCCGAACATGGAGCCGACGATTTGGAGGGCTTTGGAGGTTTTCCAGTCATGGTCTTAGCCGGAGAACCTTCAGACTTTAACAAGCCTCTAAGAATGAGTTTATTTCTGCGCTCCTGCAGGACTCTAGGGCTAAAAGCATGGCAGATGGAACAAGAGTCCTGCAGGTGCAGAGGGCCCAAACAATACACACATGAAGTGTGACCGTCTGTCAGAGACATCTTCTGACAGCACGAGTCACACTTCTTGAAACCCGATACCTTAGTATCCTTAGACATACTAATGTAAAATTACACTAATATATAATAAAAAATTACAATAAGCAGAAAAAGGGAAACTACCACTAAACAGAGGGACAGAATTTCACACACACACAGAACAACTAAGGGAAAACTGTACTACTAAGGGGGAGGGTCAGAGGCCCAACCACTTTAAGGGTGGAGAAAAGGGGGGGTTTAGCAACTAAAGGGGGGGGAACTAGTCACTAACTTCACTAACACTAAAAAGGTAAAATAGGAAAAAAATCTGACAGAAAAACTATCTATAAAGCTATTAATAATAATATACGACCTGGAGCCAGTGAAAAACGCAACCTCGTAGCTGAAGCGGCAAACGAGATCTGGGTATATGACGCCTAGCATTATGGGACATAGGTTAGCCTCGAGCCGGTAAAAATAGCTCTCGAGCTTTAGTATTAGGCAGAGTTAGAGCCGAGGTTCGGCTCCAAACCCATCCAGCAAGAATGAAGGCGAGACTGACAACTTGTTACTGTATAGTCCAGGGGTTTATTATTTCGCAAAATCGAAAAACAGAAAGCAGAAATTGTAATTGGGTCACAGTGCACACAGGATGACTGATCAGACTAATTGTATCAATGCTATTCTGTTTCCATTATGTATACCCGTTGCACTTGTGCTTAGATACACATGCATTTTCATATTCTGAGAGATTACAGACCTTGCTTAGTAGGTACCATGTGAGGATCAGACAAATCCCAGTTAACAGTGACAAGAGCGTGCAACTAATTCCTTCTACTTTACTCGGCCTCATAGCAACTACTACTCAAAAGAAAAATGTGTTAAGAAAAGAACCACCAGACAAAAACAGTAATAACATTTTTTTTTGAGCCAACCTGAAATGCATATGCACTGATATCTGGTTTACCACATTTGCATCTGCTGACAAGGACAAAAGCTACAAAATGCCCATTTAATCATTCATCAAATAGCTTTAATATGAATAGTATTTTTGCTGCTAAAATGTTAAACATGAAAATGAGGACCATGGAAAGAGAGGTGGGAACACTGCCACAGAAAGTGAATGCAGAATTAATAGCTGTTGAAAGATACATGTGCAAAGTCATACTAAATGAACTTCTAACACTGTCAACATTACCTAACCCGAATAAAAGCAGTAGTCTCTCTTAGTCTTAAGCATGGCACTCATTCATTACAGTGTTCATTCTGGTTTACTGTTAAGATAAAGTTAGCTTTATGCTTAAGATACTACATAGCCGTTTGTCTTCCTTGGCCGTTTATCTTAAGAACCAATGGCTTAGACAGTTAACCCAGGGTACCACGACAGAATCCATTAACCCTGAGATTCTCCCGCTTAGTAAGAAAGCAGCCAAGAAGTCTTGGTCAGATTCTTTGGCTGTCCAGCCTCTGCTGGACATCTCTCAAGAAGCAAGTACTAGTTTTGGAGGTCGTTTGGTGTTTCTGTCAGAATCCCCTGCCATGAGCCCGCCACAGGCCAGCATGGATCCATCTTTTCACATGTCCTCTGAGGATTTACAGGCATCTGCTCCGGACATCGAAGGGGAACCATGGTTGATTATCTTGGAAGGTCCTACAGGAATTCAGACGATATTGGTCAGGGAGGAAGGTCCAGGTTCTCTTCTTGGGTCTCGACAAGGGTCGGAACCTCTGGTATTTGTTAGGGCCGATGTTCCTTCTAAGAAATGAGAAAAATTATAGCAGGTCCTCAAAGGGAATGGCAGGAGTTTACTCAGGGCTTATTCTCTCCCTTAATGGCTTTAAAAATCCCTCAAGGGATTTCAGTACGCACTCCTCCTTGGACCTCTACCCCTTCTAAATGGTTTAGGGAACCAGATTCCTCGAATGAAGATTCCCTGTTTGATGAGGGGTCTTTGTCCTATTCTTCACAGATGCCTTCACCTTTGGCTTATAGTTCTGATACAGAGTAGTCTGTTGACTCCGAGTCTCCTTTTGAGGAATTGTCCTTCTGGGGAAGAATTGCTGACATGATGGAATTTTTTTAAGTGTGATTCTTCTCAAGTGTCAGATATTCAGAGAAGATATTATGAGTTGCTTCAGGTGGATACTCCTAGACCATCTGCAGTTCCTCCTGTGTTAGCTGCCTTGTTAGATACTTTCATTGCTGCCTACAAGTCTCTTGATTCTCAGCCTCTTGCTCCTAAGAATCCTGACAGTTTCTATAAGGTTCCTAAAGACTGTCTGTTTTTATTTAAATGTCCTTCTGCTGATCCTGCTGTGGTGTCAGTTTCTTCTGACAAACCTTCTAAACTTTTACCTTCTGATAAGGAGATGACTGGCAAGAAAGTTTACACGGCTTCTACTTTGGCCTTTAGGGCGATTAATTATCAGACCAACATGACCACATTTGCTCTGGCCTTGATTGCTTAGACTATTCAGGTTATCTCTGCCCTCCCTGATTCTGATGGCAAATCTTCTGCCTTATCTTTTTCAGGTTCTGCTTCTCAAGTGGCTTGCCACTCTATTAAGTGCAGCTATGATGCTGCTGATGCCTCTTTAGGGCCATGGCTTTTGGGTCAGTTATGCGGCATTAGTCTTGGCTTCATCGTCGGTATTTTCCAGAAGACATTAAGGCCAAGTTGCTGGATGCTCCATTGGATAATACTCATCTTTTTGGGAATGATGCTGCTGACATGTTTAAGTCTCTTCAAGAAAAAGCAAGGACTTAAACATATTTTTGTCTCTCCTATCCCTAAGTTCCAGAGGAATTATCCTTCTAGATCTGCTTTTGTTTGCAGGCAGCCCCGCCAGGTCTCTAAGTGCAGGAGGGGTGGGAAGCAGGCCCCCTCTAAGGCTTCTCAGATTTCTGCAGCCCAGAAGCCTCCCTTGTCTGATAAGCCTGTTTCTCTTTGACAATTCACCCCCCCCCCGCCTTCAGACAAGGTTCCTTTGTCCCTTCGGCTCTCCCTTTGTCTTCAAAATTGGCTTCTCATCACTTCAGACACTTGGGTTACTTCACGGCATGGAAATCTCTCCCTCCATTTTCTAGGATTCCTCAAACTTCTCTAGAGCAACTTCCTTATTTCCTGGAGGTTCTAGGGTCCCCACCCTCAAGTGGGATGGGGTGTTTATTCCAGGATGTTCCTGGTTCCTCGAAAGAAGGGCATTTGGAGACCTATTTTGTATCTCTCTTGGCTCAACAACTTTCTCAAGATCCCTTCTTTTCGAATGCTTAATTTTCAAACTCTGTTTCCTCTTTTATTGGCTTCTCTTCCTCCTCCAAAAGTATTGCTGACAGCCTTCTTTCAGTCTCTTCTTCCCCTGACTGCCATGTCAGCCAGGGAGTTTCTTTGGGCAGTGGAATTCATAACCTCTTCTAGTCCGATGCTTCCTCTGGCTAGACTGTATATGCGGAAGCTTCAATGGTACCTCAGATCAGTTTGGCTGGAGCATTATCATCCTTTGACTTTCATGGTCCCTCTCCTTCTCTGTCGCTAAAGGAATTCAAGTGGTGGATTTGACAGTTTGCTCTACCCAGGCCGGCCCTTTCAGCCTCCAGTCCCTTCTCAGGAGCCGTTCGCCCATGCCTTGGACATGGAGTGGGGGGGTATCTCTTGGTCACCTAAAAGTTCATGGTCTTTGGCCTGTCCATCAGAAATCAGACTATATCAACATCAAAGAGATGAGGGCTCTAATCCTGGCCCTTCAGGCTTTTCAACCCATGTTTTCTCCGAGCCCTTTGAAGGTGTACACAGACAACACTACAGTCATGTGGTATGTCAACAAGCGGGGGGGCACAAAATCTTACCTCCTCTGCAGGATGGTGCTTCAGGTTTGGGAAGTGGCTCTCAATTATCAGTTAACTCTTAAGGCAATCTACATTCTTTCAGAGCACAATTGTTTGGCAGACTCTCTGAGCAGGTCCAAAACACAGGCTCACGAATGGATGCTTCACATCGATGTGTTTCTGGACATTGTCCATCTGTGGGGTTTTCCTCAGGTAGTTCTTTTTTTACTCCCCTCTGAACAGGCAACTTACTCTCTTCTGTTCCAGAGTGCCATGCTACCTGGCCTGGAAAACACACACCCTATCCTTTCCATAGAAGGAGAAGATTCTATATGCTTCTCTCCTCTTCCTCTACTTCCAAGAGTCCTACAGAAGATTCAGCTGGACTCCCCCAAAATTCTTGCTGACTCCCTTTTGGCTGCGACAGTACTGGTTCCCTCTCTTAATGCATCTAATCAGGGGCAATCACCACAAGTTCCCTCACCATTTGGATGTCCTCACACAGGACAGGGGGTCTCTCATTGGTCTCTCATCCATCCTAACTTGCCCTCTCTGCAACTGACATTGTAGGTGATCAGACTTTGATCCCTTTCCGCCACCTCTTTTCTGAGGATGTGTTCAGGGTTTTACAGGAAGCAAGGAAATCCTCAACCAGAAAATCTTACATGTCCAAATGGAAGAGATTTTCGGTCTAGTGCCATGCAAGTAACCACGACCATTTTTCAGTGGGGGTCCCTCTGGTCCTCTCTTATTTGTGTGAGTTGCTCCAGTCGGGCTTGCGCTATTCTTCTGTGAAGGCCCATTTGTCAGCCATTTCTGCTCATCTGCCCATGAATTCTCCTTTGACTTCTCATTTTGAGGTCAAACAATTTCTTAAAGGCGTCCTGCATATTAGGCCTCCAAGAAAACCTATTCTCCTCCTCACAACCTTAATTTTGTTTTGGAAAAATTGACTGAGGCTCCTTTTGAGACTGCAGTTTCTGCTTCTTTGCACAGTTGTACCTGGAAGACTGTTTTGTTGCCTGCTCTTACTTCTACTAGGAGGGTTTCTGAGCTCCAGGCCATTATGCCATTCCTCCTTTTTTGGTTGTTCACAGGGACAGTATGTCCCTTTGTACGAACCCTTCTTTTATGCCTAAGGTGGTAAATGAGTTGTCCTTAAATGAGTTGGTACAACTCCCTTCTTTTTCCCTTTTCCTCAGTCTGCTACTGAGAGGGTCCTGCATACCTTGGATTTGCACAGACAGCTCAGATAATATTTAGATAAAACTAGGACTATTTGTAAGTCCAATCAACTTTTTGTTTCTTTTCATCCCAGGTCTTTGGCTTTACTCTTTCTAAGCAAACCACCTCCTCCTGGATATCTAAGGTAATTTCTTTTTGTTGTTCTTTTCATGGCAAATCTCTCTGCTTCAGTTAGAGCTCATTCTACTAGGGCTGTTGCCTCTTTTGGTGCCTTCTTCAAAGGGTTGGGCACCAATTCCATCCTTGAAGCTGCTACTTGGTCTTCAGTTACTAAACATTACAAATTGGATATGGTTTCTCAGGCCAGAGCAGGTTTTGCTGAAACCATTTTATGTGGGTTTGTTGAGGGCTCTTCTCATCCTTCCACCTCCCATTCTGTTTTTTGAGCTTTTTTACTCTCCCTTCATTCAAGATTACTGCAACAGTGATACAAGGAGGACATAGTACAGTTTTGTAAAATATTACCATAACAGTAGATGTCCTTCTCTTCACTTTTGCAGTATTCGCTCTCTCCCTCTAACCCCCTCTTCTTTACTCTGCCTTTTTTACCTTCTGGATGTGCATGGACTCCTTTGTCCTATGAGGACTGTTCTCTCCTGGGCCAATTCAGTTCTGGGTAGTTGCGTCTGTATGTCCCTTTTTATGCCCTGCATTCTGTGCGAGGAGCATAAATAGGACGTATGGCACAAACAAGATCCTTTCAAGCTTTTCAGTACTGGCTGAGTGATGGACTGCCCAGGACAGGACATCCCCCTTCTTTCATGAATATTGCAACAGTGAAAAGAAGGACATCTTCTGTCATTTTAAGATTTTAGGTTCAGCGGTAGCATTGTTGCCTCACAACAAGAGGTTCTCCCGTTCGATTCTCAGCTGGAGTGTGGGGAGTGCCTTCTGTGTGGAGTCTGCATGTCCTCCCTGCGGTTGGGTGAGCGTTGGAAAGACATGCGTAAATGGGCATGCCTTCGTTGAAGGTTGAACGTCGAGTTGGCACCTCGGCGTTCATGAAAATCTACTACCAATCACTAGCGGACCGGAGTTCCGCTGTGGCGACCCCTAACTGGGAAAAGCGAAAGACAACAACAACATAACTCAGCTGTACTTGTCTCCTTTATCTTGTCATTCTGTGAAGTTCCAATATTTTTGACAATCAGCCCTAAGTATGTTCTGTCTATTGCCGGCTTCTGATTATGCTCGTTAACCAAAATGGGGTTGTGATACAACCCAGTTGGGATAAAGCTGATAATCAGTGAAAAAACAGAGCAAGGTAAGTGTGCCTAGAGTGACAGATCTCCGTGCTGAACTTGGATTTTAAGAAAAGCTGATACTTTCGATCTTCAGGTATGTTTTTCTGTTTCAGAGAGTTTTATAAATACTGGCAAAAAAAACAAAACAAAATTCAACTCTCAACTTCTTTGCTCAAGAATTTGAGCAAAGCCAAAAATAATGGCAGAATAAAGGCTTAAAACTCAGGAAACATTTTAAATATTCCTGTAATTCACTTGTAACATTAATAGAACACATTCTGTATAAATATGCATTTTTGAGTAATAAGAAGTCTGAAACTGATGTCTGGGTTTACTGACTGTCTGTAAGGTTGCCTACTGAAATGTTGGCACTGAAAATGATGAGTGCCGACACATTGAATAAAAAAAAGACTGAAAATCCAGAAGAAAAGAAAATCTCAAACATTGCTCTTCTTATTTAAATTTAAAATTTAAATGCCTCTGCACCCCCTAAGCCCCCAAACTTATATATACCAACCCCAAGACTGCTTTCCCTTAGAGAAAAGGGAAAATTCCATGAAACAGTTCTCTCATACTTAGTGTATGCAAGTTCACTTTTTTGGCCATTCAATCTCCATGTTTCAAGACTCAAAAGGGTCACAACATTTCAGACGGTTACCCTTCTACATACCAATTAAAAATGCAGTTAACAAATAGTTATATTTCAAAAGTAATGAATAAAATATATCACAGAGAACATTCAGACAGATCTTCTAGGAGTATGGGGACCCCCCCACACTCCAGACTGTAAAAATGGATTCTGACATGGACTTTGGGTGCTTTCTAAAACTAGCCCTGCTCAAATGAATGTACCAAAGGTTGCTGTAGTTTATATGGGGGAGGGAAGCTGGGAATTATGTGGTCATTACTTCTTTAATTTTTATCACAGTCAAACCTTAGAGGTGTGCACAGGAGATCATTATAGCTTGTGTTTCATCTGGGGAGAGTGCAGTCATTATTTCTTTTACTTATCTCACAAACCTCATGGGTATACAAAGAAGTTTACTTTAGCTTGTGTAGCGACAGTGTACTGTATAGCAACAATAAAGTGAAATGCATTACTGTAATCATTTTTTTTACTTTCCTTACAGTCAGGCATGTATATATACTGCTGCCTTTGTGGGATAGTGGCATGGAGTGAGGAGACATACTATGTATATGTATGACAGCAGTCACTTAAATAACATGACTATGGCCATTTGAATCTCTACTTTCATTCCAATCTACCGCCAGATGAATGTGTAGGCAGTGACTGCCTTTACTTTGGGAGGGGCTTAGGGAGGCAGGCAGTACTCCCAGGTAGGATTTGTGTATCCTCACATCAATTGTCTTGTTAGTTTATTATGAGCTATTATATTGTCAGCTGAGAGCATTAAGTTTTGAGCACAACTGATGTCTTCTTTAAAAGAAAAAAATAAGACTGAAATTATTTTCTTACTCGTGACTTTTGCTTAGGCTTCCATTGGATTAAAAGGTTGGGAAATGCTCTAAAATGCATCTTAAAGCATCTCTGGCTTCTGGGGGCTCCCAGCTTAACTGAGTTATTCCTTAGGTGGTTATTACTGTGCTGCTCTGGTCAGGTTTTGGTTGAAATGATGAAAGAAAAACTAAAGTTGAACAGCAAAACTGAATTTCTTTCCTTGATAATAACTTCTGTTCAAGACATCACTGGATGAAAACGTGTAAAAAAAAAAAAAAAAAAAAAAAAGAAAGAAAAAAAAACTTTAAAATGCACTTAAGAGCAAATAGAAAGTCATGGCTTCTTGAAAAAACTGAAAAGACAGGAAAAATCTGAGAAAATTAAGAAAAAAATTAATGTCCACGCTGTGGGGAGCCCAAAACTTGTTGGGGGGGGGGGGACTGGGGAATGTGTGTGTGTGGGGAGGCATGAAACAGTAGACGGTGTCTAGGGTGCCATTTTATCCAGGTCCGGCTCTGCGCATAGACTTGTATGCAACTAAATGTCAATAACCGTGAATGCTCCTTTGTGTGATGCACCAAAATAGTGTGGTGCACAGGTCTGTCGGAATGCAAACGCACTTTAGTTACAGGTCAGGCTATGGATAACACTCCTAAAACTCTGTGATACGTTGCTTAGGAGGGGTGGAAGTGAAAGGGTGATAATTAGACTGGATATTCCCAGGGAGTCCCCAAATGTTATTACTGGCCCTGGTTATCTCCACATAATTTGCACAAAAACGTATTTGTCCCTGTTACATTTTTATGATCTGCAAATTTCCCTGCAGAGAAGTTATCGCCTCACTCTGTCAATGTGTGTACACTTTTCTCTGCTAAGCGAATTTACTACAGGCCCTGCAGAATACATCTCAACTGTACACATTTTCACAGAATGTCCAGATTTATGCCTTATGTTTTTGGTCTGCTCTTCATAAAATCTTTGGTTTTGGGGCAAATCTTTGAGGATTTTAATCAGAAATTATAATGACAGACACCTGAGTTTCAGCCTTCATACACTTCAGAAAATTCACGCTAATGCATTACCTCTTATTCTAGCAACTTTCTAAGTTTATAAGAGCAATATTTAAAAACTGTCCCTATTTTTGGACCTCTGTCCCCCGTTTTTTATGGCTTTGTCTGGACTTCTTGCTCCATGACGTTGAGAGCTATGCCCTTTATTTTCCACCCACCCAAGATTTTGTAATAACATCCTGTCTTAATTTGTAGAACCTTTTTGATATGGATCCTAATTCTTGGCACATAACTCCCATAGGTGTGCACCCCCTACTGATGCATAATCCAAAATGCCTAATTTTAACTGTCTGGCTAATCATAAGCGTGATGTGGAAATCACAGCCTGCCCATCAGAGAATATCCTTGGCTCTTTATCAATTCTGTGACAACGGCTCTAATTAAATAGTACCTGAACAACATAAAAATTATCTGCAATATCTGAATAAAGACATTAAAAATGCATTATGTGTAGAGAAAGGCCCCACACCCCACTGCAGAGGATATGCTTCCTAGACCCAAGGTTCCCCCCTTTAAGGAGGAAGGCTCTGAATATGGCAGCAGCTGCAGATTCCAAAGAAATCCATGTAAGATGAAATCTAATGGATAAGACATTCTGAGCACAGTATAAATGAATGACTCCAAAAATCTGCTGAAATTAAAACACTGGAAACATTAATTTCTGTGAATCGGTGACTTGGTTTAATAGGTTTTCCCTAACTGCTTTTGTCGTCCTCAAGTGCAGTCTGTCATTTGCCAGTGTTAATATGAACTTCAGAGCTGTGAGGAGCCACATTCATGTGGCTTAATCCTCTTGAGACATTTGTTACATAAACAAGGCTAAACTCTTCTGCTTCTTCTCTTTTAGGAATATCTTGTGCCTGACGTATCAAAGTAGGGGTCTGAAGAAATGCATCACCTGATTTGGGTCAATGTAAGATTTTGCAGGCTGATTCTAATGTATTTAGCTGAATTTATTTTTTTCACCAAGATGGTACAATTGGGCAGAACCAATTTTCAGCACAGGCCCAAGGAAACTCCAAAAACTTATTTAAAATAGTCTTACAAAACAAGCAAACAAAAAAAAATACTGAATTTGTAATGTACCATACAGGGCCCACCATCACATTATGCTAATCCAAACAACCAAGTCAGAATGTTGACGCTGAATGATGTGGCAAATTAATTCCTGGCATCTCAGCGGTACAGCCTTCTAGCATGTGCACATATTATAGCACAAGTACTACACAATAATACACAAACTAAAGCCCATGCAAACTAAAAGCATGCTAATTAAGATAGGCCACTAGATGTTACAAATGTTAGGAACTGCTACATCAATCCATAACCAGTTATGAAACTGTACTGAGGAGATGAGTAGAAACTTACATTATCATCACATTATAATCGTACAGGCATGACAGTAGTAGTATTCCATCAGACCGTGGGCAAGACTTGTTACTTTGGTAGACTGCTTGACTGTAACAGAGCTTGTAGGAAACAGTCATCACAACTACAGCCCCCCAAATAGGTGTTTTTAATACAATTATAAATGACAGTAGCATCTGAAGTTTTTTAATGAAGGCACAGATGGTAATTCACTGACAGAAACAGCCTTGCTAATGTTCAGCAGAGAGTGATGTAATAAATGAGTCGGACATCGCTGAGTGCATTGATTTGGAAAAAAGGAACAAGACAGAGTCCACTGCAGAGTACAATGCACCTTTCTGTGCTATAATAAGGCTGACACATTACTTCTGGACTCTATACATTGAAGATTCACAAAGCTGTTGTCAGGAACGTCATCATTAACATTCTACAAACAGTAATATTTACATTTGATAGACTCGCAGTGAAAAATAAATGTGCACTTTGGAAATCTACAGCAATGAATACAGTTGGAATATAACATGACCCTGATAAACCCTTGACTTGTCTGTACACCCCAGAAAATTATTCACAAGTTTAAAATCATTTATTACACAACTTGTAAGTAACAATATGTTCATTACAATACCCGTACTAGACTACAGAATAGATTATCTATCATCTTAAGTCAAACTTAGACCACTAACCACAGGATTTAAATATCAAATGGAGCTTGCATACCTGAAAGACCTTTATTGGCATTGAAGTTTGCAGCCTTTAGCCGAAACAGCCATCCTCTCCTTCTGGCAGGGAGTGGACACACTAAAAATGCCACTCAGTTCTATTCCAAGCTAACTTTTTGAGGATTGGTTCTGGGCAATAAAGCTCAGTGGGTTGCTAGCTTGAAAAATCAGAACTGTGTACAATCCTTGCAAAGGTTCTTTTTTTTTTTTTTTTTTTTTTGGACATATGAAAACACCATGTTGAAGTGTTTAGCCTAGCAACACCTCCAGGTGCTTCTGCACTTACTTCCTACTGATGCCTCTAGAATTCAAATATTGCTTGACCATATTTGGATTAATCACTCCAAAATCATGCTAAAATACAAGGCATTAGAAGATTTCATCTTAAAGCTTGCACAATGGCAAACATAACTGTCTTGTACTCACCATAACTAGGTATCTGTGTTGTCCATTTTCATTCCTCCTCATGTCCCTCCCCATCCATCCCCCAGCCTGGTACCTTTATGAAGTGCTTGGAAGAATTCGGAACCCTTGGTTTCATAGGTGTGTACTAGGTTAATGACCCTGGAGCCTTTACAAGCCTAGCCCATAGGATTACCCTGGCATCCTGCCATCCGACCTTAGCTCCCAATCAGCCAGTGAGGTGCTCTGCTTGACATGTATGGGAAGTCTATTTCATAGCATGGGCAGTCTCTAGGTTATGAACCTGTCCCTCCAGCATGTTCTATTGATTGTGGTAATGAGTTTGAGGTCTCTGGAGCATGTGGTGCAGAGGGATTGGGATTTCTTTAGATGTAGCATTTCCAACACAGCTGGGTCAGACATGGCCTTGTAAGTCAAGCAGAGCTCGTCTCTAATTAGGCTATTAAGTAGTACTAGAACAGGGTTCCAGGTTTGAGCCTCAGATACTTCTTTATCTGTATTTGTAGAAAACTCTTGTAGTTACAGGGTAGCAAACTCGATCTGGGGAGTTGAGGAAGATATGGTGCATTGTGGGGTTGAGTTCTACATGAACTGTGCAATGGGTTAACTATGATGAGGTTTGCTACTATATGCTTAAGATTAACGAGCAGACTGATTTGAAGCGCTAATCTGAATTATTGCCTTGGGCAAGCAAACATTTACTTCATAAATACTGAAAATTGACATTATAACAAAAAAAATACTATTTGACAAAAAGACCTTATAATTTGTTATAATACTGGTTAGTTGCCTATTTACAATGGTGCCAGATTCGATACTTTATGAAATCCAAAAAGCAAGAAGAGTGGAACAGAACTACACGATGGCTCCAGGTTAAAACAAAAATCTTTAATTGTAAAACGTAAGCGCTTTCACATTTTGAAATAACTGCTTCCTCAGACATTCAAATACAATTTAAAAATCCCCGTTTTATAATGCTTACTTTTACTTCCTCCTCAGATAAAAGCAATTAAACAATTACATGTTTGATGTCATAGTTAAGCACAAGCAGAGCCTACACCTCTTCCTTAAACATGTATTTTCTACTTGTATTTCATGTGTATTGGTTTTCAGCTCTGCTTGTGCTTTAAGATGACATCAAATATTTAATTGTTTAATTGCTTTTATCTGCTTTTCAGTTTTTTGAAATTTTTCACACTTGCTATAAAAATAAAAGAACTTGGAGGTATAATTCCTGATCATCTGTGGTACTAAATACTTTTTTTGACTTCACTGGAGACAACTTCTGCATTTGTTGCTTAGGTAAGAAGCAAAAAGATAGCAGTGAGATTCGCCCTCTGCGGCTGAAAATCTCTAATGCCGCTGATTTGTTGAGAGCCCACTCATGAGGCAGTAGTACAGCTGAGCACAGTCTGTCCACCAGGATTGTTGGATATCCCAGGTATATGTGCTGCTACTAGAAAGCAGTTTGAAGACATTGCCCATTGCAAGATTCGCATGGCTTCTTGGTAAAGAGGTTATGATCAGGTTACACCTTCCTTGCTTATGTAACAAACCAATGACATACTGTCTGAGTGTATGGCAGTCAGATTCTTAGGTAGATGGTCCTGAAGAGCATGTAATGTAAGGAGGACCACTTTTAATTCAAGACACTGATTTGAAGGTTGGCCTCTATCGTTGACCATGTTCTCTGGACTGTTCTCCCTTTGAAATGACTCCCCCACTCAAGAAGGGTGACATCCATGGTCACTGTGGATTTGGATATTGAACAGAAGAGTCTGCTCTGTGTAACTGAATATGATTAAATCCATAGGATCATAGGATCACAGGATCATAGGAAGCTACTAGGCTATTAGCCCTGAGTCCCTTATAAGCCTAGCCATGAGTTTAGCCCATGTTAAGACAAATCAGCACCTGATTTCCAGCAGGGAGACGGGTGGAATCCCAGGGATGTATTTTCTATTTCCATCCAGTTATCCAGGTTGCTCTTAAAAAGGGATAAAGAGGTACTCTGCTTGACGTGAAGAGGGAGTCTATTCTACAGACAGGGGAGTCTCTGGGACACAAGTCTGTCCTGCCAACAAGTCCTACTGATGTCACAGACCCGGTTGAGGCCTTGCATGTGGATTACTCAAGTGGAGTTTGACTTGTGGATATGCAGCTGTCCCATCAAGGCGGGGTCCGAGGTCACCTTGTATGCCAGAAAGAGGTCACCTCTGAGAAGTCTGTATGAAACTGAGTAGAGGGATAGAGCTTTTAGCCTATCTGTGTATGGTAGATTTCTGAGGTCCTGGATTCTCCTGGTGAGGAACCTCTGTGGTCTCTCCAGCTGTTGCATGTGCTTTGCGAGGTACATGCCGAACGGGATATTGTACTCAATAACGGGCCTTATAAGGGAAGAATACAAGAATGTTATGACCTCCTTGTCCCTGGATGAGATAACCTTACTTGTGAGGTGGGCCATGTAGAAAGCTTTCCATACAATGGAAGCAACATGGTGGTCAAAAGTCAGGCTGATATCAATCTGGGAGCCCAAATACCTCACGACTGATTGCGTTGCTTAGGACACTGTTATTAATGTGATAATTTGTGGGTATGTCACTCTCCCTAAAGGGGATGATTACGCATTTTTTGGTACTCAGCTTGAGGCTATATTTCTGGCACCAGTCATTTGTTTGGGTGAGACCCTCTTGGAGGATGTCCACATCACTAGGCTAATTGATGACAGCACCCAGATTTTAGTCATCTGCAAACTTGGTCAGCCACAGGCCACTGGTTTTGGCCTGCACCTCAGAAAAGTATACCCCAAATAACAGAGTCCCCAAGAGCAAACCTTGGGGTATGCCGCTTGATACAGGTTTACTGCTTGAGGTGGCTTCTCCTATTTTGACTAGGTGGGTTCTATCAGTGAGTCAGTTAGCTACCCATCTGGTAACATACGGATTAATGCCTAGTTGAGAGACTTTATCTATTATGTCTGAGTGGGTAATAGTGTTGAAGGCTTTGGCCAGGTCAAGGTAGGCACTTGTTCATGGCTTTGGTGACTGTCTCAAAAAAGTTGACTAAATTTAACAGACATGACCTACCCTTGATGAAGCCAAACTGTGTGGGATCGAGTGTGTGGAGGTTGCTAATGTCCTTGTTAATGAGGTCCATAATAATCTATTCCATGGCCTTGCAGATCAGGCTAGTTAGGCTGATGGGTTAATAATTTCCTGGATTGGTGGATGCTCCACCTTTGTGTAAAGGGATGACAGTGGCTGTCCTCCACTCAGCTGGGACAAAGCCAGTACTCAGGCTTTGGTTGAATAGGGCACCTAATGGTGTTGCACATTTGACTTCATGTAGGATGCAGCCTGGGATGTTATTTAGAGAGCAGTGATGATCCTGATTTACTGACGGGGGTGACAGAGGGGTGAAATTTTCACTGAATCTGTCAGCCAGCAAGTTTGCTACATCTATGGCATTTGTATATGTGGTGTCCTTGACCACCAGTTCTTAACAGATCTGGGAGCTTCCTTTGAGATTGCGGACATATGTGAAGAAGCCCTTATGATTGTCACTAGTAGATGTGGCCAATTTGGATTTCAAGTTTGCTTTGGAGGACTTCACTAGTGCTCTTATTTGCTTATTCAGGCTAAGGAGAGATTGCTTCCAATTGGACACCTGCTCCTTCTTGGTCCTGGACAGTAATTTCTTTCTTTTGTTATAGAGTTTATTTATTGCAAATGTCCACCAGACAGGTTTACTCTTCCTTGAGGAGGATGACTTAAGTCTTGTCAGGCATTCCTGATTCCATGCATCTATATAAAGGTTTGTATAGTGCTTTGGTACAGTTTTGGATACTAGTGCCAGTTCCTAGAGAGAGGAAGGGGGGGGGCTCTGAAGTTGTTTATTCTATACCTCACGAGGCTGTAATCAGCTTTGGAGAAGGTTTTTTTTTTTTTACCCAAGCTAGAGGGGGTCTGGGGAGATGGTGACTTTGAAAGCGACTGGTTTATGGTTGGATCTTACCAGGGATGATACTGCATGGATGCTGCAGTGGTTACTCATGTTGGTTTATACAAAGTCCAAGATATTATCACTGCTTGTGGGGGTATCGACTAGCTGTTCCAAAACATCTACATTGACCAAATCAAGGAATCTCTGGGCATTTGTGTTCTGGCATGAGTAGTTCTTCCAGTCTATGTTTGGGAAGTTAAAGTCACCCAGGATCTCTGCAGACTTGTGTGATTCATACTCCAATGAAGGAGATAAAATTTTTAAGTCCCCTGCGCACCTAGTGTCCACTGTAGAACTCTCAAAGGTAACCACCATGAAAAACTTCTCCAAAGCCAACTTTGGGCTCCTAAAAACAGAGGAGGCTAACTTCACAGCACCCATGCAAATGGAGAATACTTGCATGATTGCCATATCATACACCAATGCACTGTATAAACACGTACACAAATGCATGGATCTCGCCATACCCAATAGAACTAAGACGGTCTCCTCAAAAAAAAGGAAGCCAATCTGGTGGTCCCCTGCCATAAACAAACTCTACAACAGGAGGAGGAAACAGATGCGGAATAAGGTAAAGTCCCAAGACTGGAAAAAAACCCTTATCAGCCTCAGCAAAAGGCTGAGATCCCTCATCAAATCCTCTAAAGCTAGCTATGAAAACAGAATTTCACCAGATAATAAAGACAACTACAAGGCCTTCTACAGTTAAGTAAAGAATCTCCATGTTAATACCCAGATATGCTCTGAGCTACTGCACAATGGTATCTCCTATACCGAGCCAACAGATATTGCAAATATACTGGCAATAGATACAGTGCTAAATTTAACTCCCCCCCCCCCCCAAAGGACCAATCACAATACCAGTAGATTACCAGGCACCCAGTATTACTGCTGCACAAGTTAAAACAACACTGTCCAAGGCCAAGAATACAGCTTCTATGGGACCTGACAGTATCCCTGGCTGTGTTCTACATGAACTACAGAGTGAACTGGCACATCAGCTGTGTTCCCTGTTCAATCACAGCCTCACCTCAGGCTTTGTCCCTACCGAATGGTGCGCTGCTACAGTCATCCCTCTCCACAAAGGAGTGACTACTGACCCCGGGAACTACCGCTCCATTAGCCTGCAAGTCTGATATGCAAATCTATGGACCTAATAAACAAGGATATAGGGAATCTCCAAAACTCTTGATCCTACACAGTTTGGTTTTGTGAAGGGTAGATCATGCCTGCTCAACTTGGTTGACTTCTTTGAGTCAGTCACCAGAGCTGTGGATGAAGGTAAGGTGGTTCATACAGCCTACCTTGATCTGGCTGAGAATAAATAAATATAACTGGACAACACTTCCACATTTTGGATAAATACAATTGTGAAACTAAAGGGGTGGTCTATTTGGCTTCATGTGATAAATGTGACTGTTTCTATGTAGGAAAAACTGAGAGACCTTTGAAACAGCGTATATATGAACACATGTATAACATCCGTAAAAACAATTCCAATAATGCTTTAGCTAAGCACATTATTGAGAATAATAAACATTCTTTCTCATTTTCCATTTTAGATAAAGTTGTTCTTGACAGGAGGGGTTGTCCATGGTCTTTAATTTTGGAAGAAAAAGAACTACTTTGGCAATTGCGCCTTAATTCTTTTAATTTTCCAGGCCTTAATGATAACTGCAATGTAAAATGTTTATTGAATCAGAAAGCTCTAGACAGATGAGTTATTTAGAATACATACATTATTATAGTGTTTGAAAACATTCATTTTGATTTATTACAAATTTATGTAGTATATCTTTAATTAACGAAACGGGAAGTGATGTTAATCTTGTGTTCACTATTTAAATGATGTATTTGCCTTTATTTTTTGCATCTGATGAAGTATGACAACATTGCCAAACAAAAGCGCGAATTAAACCTTTTATTTTCAGCACAGGCGTGAATAGCCGACTTTGTTTTTAAATTCAAAAAATGGAGATATTATAGGAAGCTGAACAGCTGGGCTAGAAGGGGATGATCCTGGTCCTTTCCTCAGGGATGGAAATGTGAGGACTCTCAGCTGAATCTGAGTCCTTAGAAACGTCCTCATTATTAGGTTGTCAAATTTGGTGAGGCTTCTAGTAGATCTGGAAGATGAAATTAGGGAAAGAGGCCTTGACAATATTTTTTGTAAAATGGGTGAATGAAGTCTGGGGCTGACAGGCCTCAATGTAAAGGATGTCTTTGGTGAAGGAGTCTGGATCCTAATAATAGTCAGAATGACTGTCTCAAGATTTTAGGCATCACACTAGAACACCTGTCGGGCTGGAGATCTTTTCTTGGACTTCTCCAACTGATCCTGAGGTCTCTTCTTTACTTTCCATTAGCCTTATCTCTACTCTTGTCTCTGTCTCTTTCTCTTTTGATCTCTCCCTTTCTCTATCACTTTGCTTCTCAGTGGAAGGAGAAGAGGAGGATACTTTCAGAGTTTAAAGACATATTGGAGCCTGTCTGTGGGGGAAGGAGTCCTTTTTAAGATTAGTTTTTTTCTTTTATCCCCTGAAGGGCTCTGTGCCGAACACAGCACAAATGAAATATAAAACCTGTAAGAGGTAAGGCCCCAAACAGTAGACATCACCAGCATCTGACAGGGGCTGCAACAGCCCTGAAGAAACGTCTGGCTACGAGAGCGAAGGGGAGTCATGCAAGTCCACTACAGGAATCAAGGAGGAAGCAGCAGATGTCAGTGACTCATCTTCAAGCCGTCATCCCCGAACTGCTTTCAGTGTGGGTCAGATCAGTAAACTAGAAAAAATCTTCAAAAAGCAGAAATATGTGGGCTCACGGGAGAGGCAGGAGCTGTGTCAGAAGTTAAAGCTTTCAGAAAAACAAGTAAGGCTAATATATATATATATGTATGTATATGTATATATATATATATATATATATATATATATATATATATATATATGTATAAAATATTTTTTGACTTGCAAAATTTGATTACATCAACTTACCCATGACAGAATGTTTTCATTCTTATAAGCACAGACCTGAAAATAATTCTATCTTTTAAGGGTAGACACACATACTCTGTTAGATCCTGTACAGATAATATAAACATTTCTGTGTTTCCGTTCCCCTGCAAAAGCAAGGTGCCATTTGAGGGTATCACACCTCTGTGTCGAAGAACAGGATGTGAGCCTCACAGTCTGATACAGCCTTCATGTAGTTGGGCAGCATCCTGTGCCCATCTTCACTTGCCCAAGTATAAGGAATGCCATCTTGAAAGTTTTTTTACATTACTAAAGTATAGAAAATGAAGTTACATTTATTTTTCCAGTACTGCTGCACATCTTTAGAATGGAAGCTCCAGGCCCATTTTAGGTGCCATGTTTGTCCCTGCTCATAACACTGAGCATAGCATTAGCATAGCATATGTTTACTGTTTTATGTATTTTTTATCCAGAGCTGTGGCTAGCTTGTCTGGCACCCTGGGTAGTTCCCCTGGCTGGTGTCCCTTCAACCCTAAAGTTAAATAGAAAAAAGAAAAAAAAAACACTTCCATGCTGTAACTGTTAACTATCTTGCTGCAGGTACTAACAGACACTGAATTTCTACTGTGACCATAAATGCAGTATGTTGCGTCTTTCGGCTTTTCCCGGTTAGGGGTCGCCACAGTGGAACTCCGGTCTGCTAATGATTGGCAGTAGATTTTTACATGCCGAGTTGCCAGCCTTGACACACAACCTTCAACGAAGGTGCACCCATTCATGCATGTCTCCACACAGAAGACACTTTAGCTGAGAATCAAACAAGATAACATCTTACTGTGAGGCGACAGCGCTACAGTAGCACCACCACCATGAATGCAGTATCAACATTCCTTTATGAAGCTGTAATGTTCTGGCTCCATAAATGAGTATTGGCTATGTACTCATACTGCATGTCACCTGACAAGTGTTTCCCTTAACATTTTCAGTGTGGGGCAGCTACCCCTTTCACCCTGCCTTATTTACAGTACTGATTTGATCACTGTTAATTGTTGGTAGTTCTGTCTTATGGTTTTGGTATATGTGGAAATAAAGAGGTTATCTGATGCAAGAGTCATGTCTGAGGCTCCCAGCATCAGCAAGCTCAGCAGGTAGAACATTTCCAGGTAGGAAACCTCTTCCTCATCCCACAAAACACTGCTCTGTAATACTCTCCTCTAAGTCAGGAAAGTAGTAGTCTCTTTTTGATAATGAGTATGAATGTATACCAAAGGCATTAGGACTACCTGACCCTTGGAAGACTGCAGTGTTTTCAGTTTCTCTCTTGGCTATGCATTATGCTACTTGGATCCCATCTCACCATTTCTTCACTGCCATGATTCAGTTTGGTTACAAGACATGATTCTGTAGACTGTTTGTTCTTTTTACAGTGTATCTAGTGAAATAGTACAGTTCTCTTCGGTGCCTTGTTTCTTGAGTGGCTTGCTTCCTTATTTTTTTATTTATTTATTTTTTTGCCAGTGTCCCTTAACTGAGAGGATGAGAGAATGGCACAAGTCCAAACACATAGATTCCTCCTAGAGTCACCAGTAACAGACCTAAACAATGAGAAAGGTACAGGTCACCTCCTAATGACCACACCTTTGTAGAAGCTGTTCATTTAATGCAAAAACGGGGGAGTTCCACAGACCCCATCCTTTCCCCCATAGAAGGGCAGAATAGGTGTGAAGATTTATACCACCTGACCTTCTGTGTAGTCCCACCTTAGCAGACACATTTAAAGATGCCATCAAGGCAGTTTGGAACCATGCCTAAGAAGTCAGACTGGATCTTTTGACTGTCCAGAGAAGGTCACTCTAGTCAGACATCCCAAGGCGAGATCCCATTGTTTCAGCAGCATTCCTTAAGAGGATTTCTGGCCCACACCAGAGTACCACTGTCCACCCACTAGATAAGGAAATCAGGTTGATGGACACATTTTAAAAAAAAGAGAGTCTTCATGTCATCTCCCCTTTCCTTAAGAATACTAAACTAGCTCATTCTCATGTGTATTTTGAAAGGGTGGTCACTGACAAAATGCTTGCATGTGTTTGAGGAGTTAATAGAATGTCAGCACTGAGAGAAACTCATAGCTAAGACTTTTACGTCTTCTAGCCTCAGGAACCACATTAGCTCATGAGTCATATGGTCAATGTCATATGTAGCACAGCTCCTCAGGAACCACATGGTCCATGTCATATGTAACACAGCTGAAAATTTGGCTGCAGATACAGGTGCAGACATTGCCATGCACTTGCATGTGTGGCTCTGGCTTACTCATTTTACACTGGTCACCAAGGTATCCTATATGGATACTTCTTTCAAAGATCTCTCCTGTTTAGTGAAGATTTTAACAGCTATTTTAAAGAAATAGAAGAGTAGGGCAACACAAAGATGGCCGTGGGCATTAAGTTCCAACCTCCACAAAGGCCTTTCAGCAGGATCCAGGTGAGCTATTGCTGGATATGGTTTTGATGGGAGCGATAGCAAGGTCACCAAGGTGGTACAGAAAGGGGTCAGAACCAGCATCACTTTCAAAGAAAAATCACTAAAACAAAAAGAGAGGTCAACACCACTTTGGAGGAAGCTGCAGCCAGCACATAGACTAGCAACAATGCTCTTGAAACACCCCCCTAACTACTCCCCTCTCTGTAGTTGGCAGAGGGTGTCTATCCTTTCATTTCCCCAAGTGGTTTAAAATCATTCATGACAAGTAGGTGAGGGAAATACTATTCAAGGGTTACAAGATACCCTTTCTGACACTTCCAATATGTCCAAGTTCATGTCAGATGGCCTACCCCCTCAGTGAAAACAGGGATGGGAGGAGGTCACCATCCTCCTCAAGAAAAGAGCCATCCAGGAGGTCTAGCTAGACCAGAAAGGTCAAGGTGATTACTCAGAATTCTTGTTGGTTCCACAGAAAAGAAAGACCCTAATGCCCATTCTGGATATCTTGCATGTGTACCAAAATAAAAGTTCATAATAGTTTCTGTGCAAATAGTCATGGTTTCCTGTCATAAGCAGGCTGTATGTGGTCTTCTGAATTTCAAGACACCTGTGTCCATGTAGAATTTGCCATGGAGTCCAAAGGGTACCTACACTCTTGGGTAGGAGCTAACTACTACCAATTCTGATGGCTACCCTTTAGTCTTAACTCAAGCCCTCAGGGTGTTTACAAGATATATGGCACTAGTGGCAACACAAAAGAGGCTGCATGGCACCAAGATTTGACCACTGGATGACTGGCTCCTTACTTCTCCTTCTCTAGAAGCACAGGACCAATAAACCCAGTCTCTTTTCAAACTGTTTAACCAGCTGGACATTACAATCAACAAAGTCAAGTTGTGATGCATGCCCACCTAACGCATCATCTTTTGAGGTGTACCTTGGATACCCAAGTTTGCAAATCATTATTTCAAGATCAGTGTTCTCCAAACTGGTTTAAGGCTCGATGCAACACTAAGCAAACACAGCAGAGAAAATGCTGGATGTTCTTGACTACACTGTGGCAGCGCCTCGTATGTTACCCTGCACATGTCTGCATATGAGGACCGTGCAGTGGTTGCTTTGCTTTCAATGACATCAGAGCAAGCAATATGTAATTCAGCACATTGTCTTGGCAAACTCATGCAATAGATACCTTATGTAGTGGTTATGTGCCCGAAATCTGAGCTGCAGCAAGCCTTTCCATATCCTTTACCCACTTTGCTCAGTCACCATTAATGCATCTACCCTGGGATGGAGTGGTATCAGTACAAGTTATCTCAAAGCTTTTGGTCCTTTCCAGGAATCTCAGCTGCACATCAGTGTGCTGGAACTATTTTTCAGTGCTTCTGTTCCTGCAAGCTTGCAAAAGCTACACACTCCTGTGACCCTTGTCTGTACATATTGACAACACAGCCATAGTCTGATACATCAACAAAATGAAGAGCACCACTCTTTTTCCCTGCAGGGGGAGTACATTATACTATGGGAATAGGCCATTGCTCACAGATTGTTCTTAACTTCAGTTCACATTTCGGGGGAGACCATCACATTGGCTGATAAGCTCAATAAAACACTACTCTCTCACAAGTGATCCCCCAACCAGAGAGCTGCCGATGAGATACTCAAATGCTGGGGAAATGTCATAGATCTCTTTGTGTCACCTTCAAATGTGAAATGTATCAGCAACTTCTCTTTCATCCCATTATATCATAGTAAAGAGAGGGATTCACTGAAGAAGAAACAGCACCCTAAATATCCCTTCATTCTCAAGACTGTCCAAAAAAGCTCAAGAGTTGAAAGTCAGTCTGATCACAGTGGTCTCATACTGTCCTAGACAAGTAAAGATCTCTTGTTAGCTCCCTATAAAATAGATGGGCCCCTCTGGTTGATCACATACTAGAAACTATTCATCCATGCCTTGAGACAGCCTCATCGGTACATCAATGCCCTCAAACTGTCAGTGTGACTTCTGCAAGTCTGAATATGGCATGCTATCCTGGATTTACATGTAAGGTCACAGAAATGTTGATGTCCTCACAAAAGCCCTGTATAAGAACAGCCTACAAAGACAAGGGAAAGGGGTTGTTTTCCTGTGCCCCACAAAGATCAATAGACCCTAAAATAGATCCTTAGACCAAGTTACATTACCTTGCCAGAATGACTCTTCTCTAACTGTGCTGAAGGTTACAGAAGCCTTCCTTATGAGTACTTTGTACCTCAGACCACCAACCATAGATCCAATTCCTTGTTGGGATTTGTAATTCTGCCAAGACTTTCTGACAAAGCCACTCTTTGAGCCTGCATCCCAGACTAACCTTAAGTATCTCTCGAGAAAATCATTATTTCTAGTAGCCATCACTTCGACCAAAAATATTTTAGAGATACAAGTCCATTCAGTTAAAGCACCATATCTAATCTTTCATAAGGGCAGAGAAGTACTCGGAATAAACCCATCATGGAGTTTGACATAAGGGTGGGTGGATATGACATAATGGTTAACATCTTCACCTGATAGACACAAAGTAAAGGTTTGATTCTGACCTCAGGATATTGGCTAGGCTTCAAATGGCCCTTAAGGACAGTTAGCCTAGTATTCACCTGTGAACCTGTAATCAAACCTAATCATACTGCATCATGTGTGGGTCATGAGGGGTTACTTTATGCCCATAGGACAAGCACTTTTTAAAACCTGTTGACATCAGAATAACTATACAGAATTATATACATAAACGTTAACTATACTAATCTAAATAATTATGTTACTATCTTAAAGCTGTATGTATTTATATAACCACACACTAAAGTAACTTTTAGAAAAAAACTTGAAAAAACACACTGACCTCTCTTAAATTTAAATATACTAACATTACTCTAACTAGCTATCAAAAAATCTAGAAAATGAGAGAAAAGATTTTCACTTTTCATAAAGGGTAATGGAGCTCTCTGTCCACACGTCTGGTTCAGTCAGATGGCCAATAAGACCTGTGGTATTTAGAGCCGGAGAGGGGAATTGTCGGTAGGGGTGAGTCAGAGCTCTTAGATCCCAAGCTTTGGTATTAGGTGCCAAGGTTGGATCTGGCTGGATCAGACAACCCATACATTGAATCAAATGAAAAAAGACAACATTGGATCATCAAGTAACACAGTTTAAGCCTGCGTTTTTTCATTTACAACACTGCTTGCATCCATATAACTTAATAATCCAGGTCATATAGTTTTCTAAATGACACCAAGTGTGGCTTCAGTAGCATTGCAAAAAAAATAAATAAATTAAATAACTATCCCTATTGTGTATAGCAAATGCCCTGCATTTGAGGCACTTTTGAGATAAAGGCATTGTTCCAAAGAACTGGCATTGTTCCAAAGAACTGCTAGTATAAACCAATGTTGAAACCTTGCAATCCTGAATGCACACATTCTTCGGTGGCCATAGGTGAATAGAATGTCAATTTTTGTCCTTGAATTCACCGTCAAGTAAGGCATCTCCAAACTATGCAGCTTCAGTGAGGAGGTTGCACAAAGTAGCCAAGCTCACTCAGACATGTGTAGGGTATGAATGCTCAACTCAGAGTACACTCATACATATATGAAGGACATTAACACTTGCTTCAAGCACTCTCAGATATCTGAAGGATATTAGCACGCCTGTGAGCAGGCCTCAGAGATAGTGAAGGATATCAATTCTCATTTCAAGCACATTCAGATATTTGAAGGACATTAGAACTTTCAGCACAATCATAGATGCATGAAGGGTATTAACACTCATCTCAAGTGCATTCTTAGCTACAGGATGGATATTAATACTACCTTCCCAAATACTCCGGTAATCTTCTGTCTGAGGAGGATGAATGCTCTCTTCTTCAAATACTCCACAGCCGGTGAACTTTTACTGGGGGGAGTGGAGCGAAGAGGTACCTGAACATACTTGGGTTTCTCTTCTAGACTTTAGATGCAATGCTCAGATCTGCTTTGGGATTCTCTACCCAAAATGGCCAATATCTGCAGGGAAGGAAACCCTGTTTACCTCCCTGAAAACTAGTTCCACAACAGCATGGTGTTCTCTACATAGTTGGATTAGGCATTCAAACATGTCTATAGTGGGTGAAAAATTAATCGGGAGAACTGCTCCATAGGTTCATAGGTAAGCACTAGGCTATCGGCCCTGGGGCCATTACAAGCCCAGCCAAAAAGGTACCCTGACTTTTGCCACCCAAGAAAATTATTTTAATGTGCCACTGTTGAGCAGAGTCACAGAAGTGATCCCCGGGGTGAATTTCCTATTTCCCATCCAATCTTCAAGATTTTTCTTGAAGAGTGCTAATGAGGAGCATTGTTTGATATAGATAGGTAGTTTATTCCAGAGTATGGGAAGTCTCTGGGACAGGAATCTATCCCTCCGGCATGTTCTGTTTATTGTGGTGACAAGGTTTAGGTCCCTAGAGTGTGTAGCTCGGAGGGATTGGGATTTCTTTAATTGGAGCATGTCCAACAGCTCTGGGTTTGACATAGCTTTGTATGTTAGGCAGAGATCACCTCTGAGTAGGCGATATGCGACGGAGTAAAGCTGGAGTTTTTTGAGATGGTCTGCGTAGGGCATCTGTTTGAGGCCGGCAATCCTCTTTGTGAGGTATTTCTGCGACCATTCCAGTTGTTGTAGATGTCTTGTGAGGTACATACCAAAAAGGGCATTGTAGTCTATAATGGGTCTAATGAGTGATGAGTAGAGGGGAACAATGACCTCTTTTTTTCTGGATGAGAAGCCTTTTGTGATGAGGTGTGCCACGCAGAAGGATTTCCTGACTACTGTGGTGATGTGATTATCAAAGGAGAGACTACTGTCCACCTTTGTCCCAAAGTCTCTTACCACACTTTCGGTGTTAAGTATACTACCGCCTATGTTGTAGTTCATGGGTACAGAGTTTTTACCAAAGGGGATGACAATGCACTTTTTGGCATTGAGCTTGAGACCATGGCTTTGACACCAGGCATCTGTCTCAGTGAGGCCCTTTTGTAGGATGTCCACATCATTAGGAGTTTCGATTATGGCTCCTAGTTTGCAGTCATCTGTGAACTTTGTTAGCCAAAGACCTTCTGTGTTAGCCTGTACTTCAGAAAAGTAGATACCAAACAGGAGAGGACCCAGGACTAAACCCTGTGGTACTCCACTTGCCACTGGTCTGAAGTCGGATTTGGAGTCTGCTACTTTCACAGTATGGGTTCTGTCAGTGAGCCAGTTGGCAAGCCATCTTGTGACATAGGGATTTATACCTAGTTTAGTGTATCTATAATTCTAGAGTAGGGGATGGTGTCGAAAGCCTTGGCAAGATCTAGATAGGCTGTGTGAACCACCTTACCCTTGTCAACGGCTTTGGTGACTGCTTCAAAGAAGTCTATCAAGGTTTAGGAGGCATGCACTGCCTTTTACAAACCCAAACTGGGTGGGGTTCAGAGTTTGGAGACTACCAATGTCTTTGTTTATAAGTTCCATGACCTTGCAGACCAGGCTCGTCAGGCTAATGGGGCAGTAGTTCCCGGGGTCTGTGGTGGCTCCCCCCTTCAGCAGGCACAAAGCCTGAGGTGAGGCTATGACTGAACATGGTACTTAGGTGGGTTGCCAGTTCATGTAGAACGCAGCCTGGGATGTTGTCTGGTCCCATGGATGCTGTGTTCTTGGCTTTGGAGAGTGTGGTTTTTACCGGTGCAGCCATGATTACAGGAACTTTGCATTCTTCCAGTATAGAGATGGGCTCTTTAGGGGGTGAGAGAGGGTTAAAGTTAGCACTGAACCTATCTGCCAGGATGTTGGCAATATCAGTTGGGTCTATATATTTAGTGCCATTGTGCTGTAACTCAGCGCAGATCTGAGTGTTGCCATTGAGATTCTTGACATAGCTATAGTATGCTTTGTGGTTGCCATTAAGATTCTTGACATAGCTATAGAATGCTTTGTGGTTGTCTTTAGAATCAGTGGTGATTTTTTTTTCATAACTAGCTTTGGAGGATTTTATCAGGGATCGCAGCTTCTTACTGAGGCTGACCAGGGAGCTCCTCCACTCATGGGATTTTACTCTCTTTTGCAACAGTTTCTTCCTTCTGTTATACGGTTTGTTTATGGCAAAGGACCACCAGATTGGCTTCCTTCTTTTGGAGGATAGCGTCTTGGTTCTGTTTGGGATAGCACGATCCATGCACTCATGTAAGTGCTTACAAAGTGCAATTGTGTAGGATTCACTAGTCGTACCTGTATTGTTCATCTGCATGGGTGTCATGAAGTTCACCACTTCTGTCTTAAGAAGCATGAAGTTGGCCTTGGAGAAATTTTTTACCATGGTTTCCTTAATGGGGGGTGGGGGCAGAATGTGTTTATCTACGGTAATTAGCTTATGGTCGGATCGGACCGATGAGGCATTGACTTCAGGTGTGGAACACCGGTCACTCATGTTGGCAATGACTAGATCTAGGATATTGCTGCCCCTGGTGGGGGTGTGGATAAGTTGATCCAGGGCATTGGAGTTTATGAATTCCAGAAAGCGTTAAGCAAAGGAAATGTTACAAGTAGTTTCCCAGTTAATTGTGGGGTAGTTGAAATCGCCCATTATTAGGGTGCTTGGTTGAACCCTAATATTTTCCAGTACATAAAGAAAAGAGGAGTGGGAATCCTGGGGCATGGTGGGTGATCTGTAACAAGCTACAATTTGGATTGCAGTTTTGCCCAGAGTTAGTTGCACTTGGATAACCTCGGCTGCATTATGCTGAGCAACTAGCCTGGAGGTGTGGATATCCTTAATGAATATGGACACACCTCTGCCTTTGGTGTTCCGGTCCAGGTTACATGGCTGAAAAGTGTGGTATGAGTTATAGCCTGGTAGTGCAGGGGTGCTCTCTGGAGCCTTGAACCAGGTCTCAGTCACTGCATAGATATCGATGTTCTTCATTTTAAGGAGTGCCTTGAGTGAGTGCATTTTGAGATTTAGATTTCTAGCAGTGAGTAGCATCACCCTCAGTTTTTGCTTGCCTGTTCCTGTTACGGTGGCGAGTTTGTCATTTGAACCTTGTCTAAAAAAGGCACTACAGGTGCGGCAAGAACCTTAGCCAGTATCCGGAATCCCAGGGGTGACAGGTGCAGGCCATTTCTGGCAAAGCATCGTGGGCTGTCGACCATGTCATCCCAGGCAGACAAATACTGGATCCCTTAAAATGGCACCAGAAGCTTAGCCAATTGTTGAAGTCAATCATTTTGTCCTTGTACTGCGGCATCATTCTGGGTGTCATACCTGCCTGGGCTGCAAGATGAGAGAGTTCTTCCATGTCTCTTTTCATGTAGTCCAGGGAGGTACGTCTCAGGTCATTCACACCAACATGGACAATGACAGAGTCATACTTGTACTTGTTGTGGAGTGACCTGAGTGCGTGGGTTATGTGGCAGATCCTGGCACTCGACAGGCAGCTGACAGTAACCTTCTCCTTTTTTTAGCCTGGTGAGTGGGACATCAGCAGGCGAAGAGCCTGCTGTAAAGTTCACTAAGGATATGGGACAGCATCTGTGGGCCAATACAGTCTTCCATTGTTTTAGTCTTAGTATTTCCTCAAACATGGGGTTGTCTAGGGGGAATGGAGGCAATCAGGCACCCTCCATCTCTCCAAGTCTAAAGGCCCTCTTCACAGTCCATTTGAAGTTTAAGATGTTCTTCCCATAGTAGAACTTGTTGGCCAATCAGGATCTCAGGTGAGTATGCCATCCTGTTAGGAGAAAGCACCAATAAATACATTATTTCAAAATGAGGAGGAGGTTAGTCTGCCTATTAGATAAGGTAAACCTACGGGGGTTAGGATTGGTTGGGTAGAATACTGTGAATATGGAATTAAAGGCTGACAACTGCAGCAAAAGGTCCAAGATCTAGTAATAAGCACTGTAAAAACAGCTAATGAGAAAGGCATTCAATGGCAATGCCTCAAAAATTGGGAAAATGGAGCTGCTAAATGCTGATAATTAGACTGACTACATAACAGTAATGCTAGTAACTCTGAGGCTTGTCTTACACCAAGGAGATCATCATTAAAGCTGTTACTAGTAACAGCGACATCTAGGTGACAGGTGTTGGTGACACTGACACCAATGGGGCCAGTGTCAATGGGGCTAACACTTAGACTTTCTTCTGCCACTGAGCCACTGCAAGAAAGAAAGGAGCTATTACCAGTGATAGGGGAACTATGCTTAATGCCAGGATCTTGCCAACAAAGAAAGTGTTTTGGCCACAGACAGGTGATTGAAACTGATGCTCCAGAAGCTGGTACTGTCTCCATAATGAAGGAAAGTGGAAAGCCAATAAAAGTGAGACCCAGACAGCAAGATAGGCCTGCAGAGGGGAAAATACATTAATAATAATAACAACAAAACAACAATAGTAATAATAATAATAATAATCCCATTAAACCAGTAAGCGTACTGGAGACACAGTCACTTTTCAGGAGTGGCCTGGATACAACGTCTTGTTAACTGATTTGCTCAGGTTAACACAGTAGGCAAATGAGGACTGAATGAATCAAACCTTGTACCACAGGAACTACAACTTGCCACCTTAACCTCTGGACCAATTCCCATCGGAGAAGGTGGGCCAACACAACTATTTTCTGGACTTGAACCAATGTTGGAGTAGAAAGTGGTACAATCAAAAGAATCACATTTTTCAGACCATAGAGATTGCTTCACCGTTGTAAACTTAAGTACTACAGAAAGGAACTGACAGTGATGGAACTTGCCTTCATTCTTTAACTTCCCCTTATTGAGACATTTATTTATTTATTTGTGTTTGTTAACTGGGGCGAAGCACAGATTTCCATGGACCTTTTTCAGGCTCATCCAGGGAATATTGTGCGGTTAAGTGCCTTGCTCAGAGTCACACAGGTAGCCAATGGAGATGGAAAGTATCAAACCCTGACCACTGGACCACAGGAAAGAGCTCATTAGCAGCTCCTCAACTGTCTGCACCAATTACCAGACAAGCTGCCATTCACCGAGATGATGTTCTAAAAACAGAAAGGGATGGCTCTTGATGAAGAAGAGGAGTTTAAAAAGGGAGGCTGATAGCTTACTTAAAGCTATGAAGACCCTCTGCCATTCAATCACTTTCCAATGACTTTGTATGATGACATTTGGTAGCATTACTGAACTCTATGAAGACCACTAACTGCTTAGAGTACCTCAATAAACAGATAATTTTTAGAGTATGTATGGCAAGTGTTTGCCACAGAAGCATTTGCTAGAAGAAGCCATTTTGAAGTTCAAAACAAGAGCTCAGCCAATGGTAAAGAATAGCTGAGTAAAATCTTACCATAACCATAGATGTCTTTCTCTTCCATGTTGCAGTATTCATAACATGAGGGAGATCCCTGCCTAGGCAACCTGAATGTCCGGCCAGTACACCAAAGACTTAAGCTACTGCAAGGTATGTGCAACGTTGTACATAGAACAGCCATCAACCATAAAAGTGACATCTGCACCTACCATCCTCAGAAATGAATGTCCCATTCAGAACACCAGTCCAAGGATAAGAGGCAATATGATAATCCAAAGGAAGAGCATGAACCAAGGGGGGAGGAGGGTGGGATGGAATACTGAAACATGGAAGAGGCCATCTATGGTTATGGTAAGATTTTACACAACTATTCTATGTCCTTCTATTACCATGTTGCAGTATTCATAACATGAGGTAGAATACCAAAGCTCATGAGTGAAAAAGTTGGGTAGGAGCAAAAGAAGTCTCCACAAAGCCATGCAGAATTGCTGTAGCAAATCCTGCCCTGGATCTGGAAATAGAATCCAGCTTGCAGTGGTTTGTGAATGTATGGAGAGAAGACCAAATAGCTGCTTCTAGTATAGCAGTGTTAAGGCCTTTAAAGAAGACTCCAGAGGAAGCCAATGCTCTACTCAAGTGGGCCTTAACAGAGGAAGAAAGAGTCTTCCCCTGAGAGATAGCAAAAGGAAATTTCCTTTGAGATCCAAGTTGAAGCAGTCTGTTTAGAGACAGGTTTACCCAGTGCCCTGGGGTGAAAGGAAACAAACAATTGCTCAGACTTTCTAGTGGATTTGGTCTTATCCAGATAAAATCTGAGTTGTCTGTGTATATCCAAAGTGTGCAGTACCATTTCAATGGAGTTTTGAGGAGAAGGGAAAAGGTAGGTAGATGACTAGCTTGATTGAGAGACAAGCCATTAACAACTTTAGGCATGAAGGGGGGGTTGGTACGAAGGGACACACTATCCTTGTGTAAAATCAGGAAAGGTTGTGAAGCCATTAAAGCTTGAAGTTCTGAAACTCGCCTAGCAGAAGTAATGGCTACCAGTAAAACAGTTTTCCAAGTGTAGAATTTTAGGGAAGAAGAGGCAACAGGGAGTCTGGGTCAGTTTTTCCAAAACAGAATTTAGGTCCCAGGGAGGAGGAACAGATTTCCTGGGAGGTTTGATGTGAAGGATGCCTTTTAAGAAATTTTTAACCTCTAATCTAGAAGCTAAGGGGGAAGACAAAGGCAGACATCTAGAAATGGCTGTTAAATGGGCTTTAACTGAAGAATAAGCCAGTTCAGCCTTGAACAGCTTACACAACATATAAAGCCTAACATATAAAGCTATGTCAAACCCAGAGCTGTTGGACATGCAATACCTAAAGAAATCCCAGTCCCTCCAAGCTACACACTCTAGGGACTTAAACCTTGTCACCGTCATAAACAGGACATGCTGGAGGGATAGATTCCTGTCCCAGAGACTCCCCATACTCTGGAACAGGCTACCCATCTATGTCAAACAAAGTTATTCATTAGCACTCTTCAAGAAAAATCTTGATGAGTGGATGGGAAAGAGGATCAGTTCTGTGTCTCTGCTCGACAGTGGCACACGAAAATAACTTTCTTGGATGGCGTAAGCCAGGGAACTTTGTTGGCTAGGCTTACATAGGCCCTTTGGCCATTAGCCTAGTACCTACCCTATGAACAAGTAAGAAAGGACTAGAGGAATATCCACTGAAAAATGATCTAGTCTATTGCACCAGATGCAAAACCTCTTCCATGTGAACAAGTAGGATCTCCTTGTATTAGGTTTCCTGGCCTCCTGCAGGACTAGAAGCACATCCTCAGGAAAAAAAAAAGGTGTCTAAAAGGAATCAGAAGCTATCACCCACTAGGTCAGACTTAGTTTTGCTAAATGTAGGTGAACAAGAGATCCCTTGTCTTGTGTGAGTGCATCCACCCTGTAAGGTAACTTGTGATGATTGCCCTTGGCTAACTGCAGAAAAAGAGTAAACCAATGGTGTCTTAGCCCAAAGGGAGGGGGGGGGGGTCACCAAAAAGATTTTTGGTTTGCCCTTCTGTATCTTCAGCAGGACTTTCTGAATTAGGGGGAAGGGAGGAAGGGAGAAGTGCATAGAGAAACATCCCCGTCCATGAGAAAGATAGGGAGTCCACCTTCCAAACCAGAGGGTGTGGGACTCTATCACAGAACTTTGGAAGTTGTCTGTTCATACCCCACTGGTGAAGTATGTCCAGAAACGCATCCATGTGGACCATCCATTCATGGGCTTGTGTCATGGATCAGCTCAGTGTGTCTGTCTGAACATTTTGAGCTGAGGGACTATAAACAGCTGTCAAATTTACCTTTGCTTGAATAGCAATCTTCCAGGCTTGGACTGCTAATCTACAGAGTAGACAAAACTTTGTTCTCCCTTGCTGCTCACATACCAGAGAACAGTGGTGTTGTCTGTGAACAGCTTCAAAGGACTTGGTTGAAGAGATGACCTGAAGGCTAGGCTTGAAGGGCCAGGATCACAGCCCTTCTTCCTTACAGAATCATGCATAGAATGGTAGTTCCTACAGAATTTAGGAATTGGGAAAACAAAAATATGTTTTAGCTCCTGAAGTTCTTTTCCTTTCTCTTGAAGGGATTTGAAGAGGGCTGCAGTATTAGAATCAAATAGGGTGGTGTTTGTTCAAGGGTGCATCCATAAGTTTTGCCTTGAAATCCTCAGGCAAAGGCTGCAATCTCGGCTAGGGATATCCCCTGAGGACAGAACCAGATGTTGATAATCTTGCAGACACCTCTGCTGCATCATAGCTGCATTTTATGGAATGCCTGGTAACCTGGGATGACAACCCCAAGAGGGAAGAAAGTTGGGTTTTTGCTGCAGAGTCTGGGAGATCTGTCAGCAATTTGGAGGCCTGTGAAAGTAGGGCCAGAACATACTTAGACATGTGTGTCTGATAATTAATGGCCCTAAAAGCCAGTGTGGAAGAGGTGTAAACCTTCTTTCCAATTCTCTCCATTTTACTGCCCTTATCTGAGGGCAGGAGGTTGGTGGAGGGCAGTAATTTGGTTGTTTTATCAGCAGACAGAGTTCACAGCTGGGTTTGCAAGAGGACATTTGTACAGGTAACTACTGTCCTTTGGAACCTTATAGTACCTGTCTGGCCTTCTAGGAGCAGGAGGTTGTGAATCAGGGTTTTTAGATGCTGCAAGAAAGGCATCTTGAAAAGCTGACAAAACAGGTAGATGGCTGAAGGAGCAAGGGAATCTATTTGCAAGAGATCATAATACCTCTTTTGTACTTCTGACACCTGTGAGCTTTCCCACAAGAAAAAGTCCCACATTCTGGAGAAAGTTTCCCAAATGTAATATCCTCTTACAGAGAATCACTGCTGTTGGAATCCACTTCAGCGAGGCATATTCCACAGGCGTGTCTGTTTGAGTGGGGTAAGCCAGAGATTTATCTGAAGATGATTCATCTTCTTCAGAGGCCTCTTGTTCAGCGGATGTACTCCTAGGAGGAGGGGAAATCAGAGATGCTGAATTAGGTGGGTTGCTAGGTGGAAGGCCTAAGTGCCAGTCTGGGGAAGGCTCCTGGGTACAAGACACATATTTTTGTTTGTGTTTTCTTTTGAGAGGAAGGCCTACCTTAGGCTGGGATGGAAGGGTCGATGTAGGCCTGGTCTCAGGATCAGACATCAGCAAAACCTCAATGGAAAGGGTAAGAGAGGTACTATGAGGAACGTTAGAAGAAGCGAGCTGCAGTTCTCCCTTACTGTCCAAACAGGACGTCTGCGATACCTCTGTGAATGTGTTGTAGGAACCCTCTCTAGCTGGTTCTAAACCAGTACCCAACAAAGGAAGAGGACCCAACACCATACGTACCTCCTGGCCTTCACCTTCCTCAACAAAGACGTTAAGGATCAGAGGTACAGCTGAAGAATCAGGCCTTACTTTTTTTACCTTTTTCTTCGGGGGTTCACCTGATAGACCTGCAGTACCTTCCATACCTAGCACTAATTAGCTTTAGTCTCTGGTTTTTGAGATACATATTAAGGGCAGACACATGGCTGCAGAGTGTTTTAGGGCCAAATGCCTGACAGATGCCACAGGCCTTGTAATTGTGATCAGACCCCAGACAAAAAGATGCTGGTCATGATCGTCTTTGTATAGAATCAGTCTTCCACAGTGGCATTTGCCTTCCTTGAGGGATGACATTAACCTCTAACAAACATGTAGTAGCAAAAATGTAATAAGGTTTTCCCCAATGAGGTACTTATCTGAATTGTACAGAACTCTCGACAATCAGACAGATGGCTGGAAGCTGTCATTCAGACTGGCGGCAGAGAAGTTCGGAGGATGGCACATGCAGACATCACTTTTATGACAGACATCAGTTGTTCTATGTGAAACGTCGCACGTACCTTTGGTTTACTGGAAGGACATTTGGGTCGCCTAGGCCAGGATCCCCCTCATGTTATGAATACTGCAACATGGGAATAGAAAGACATCTTTAAGTAAAATTCGCAACAAATACAATAGCCTAACACAGGGAAAAGTAAGATCCTAGAGATTCTAAGAAACAGAGAGAGAAAGAGAGACAGACAACCCAACTACACTGAAAACCAGCAAAAAAATGTTACCACAAACAGCAAGTGACCATTTAAATTATGTATTTTTGGTTGTAAAGAACTGCAGGTTTCTGGAAGGGTTAGGCATTACAGATGTGACCTTAGAAGGTCTGATGAAGCAGATGTGAAAGAGCTTACCTTTCTAATTTTAATTTTATGACTGAATACACTTTTTTGTAACACCTGGCACTGTTTTATTCCCCTGGTGTTTGCTGTTACACATTTTCGTTATTATGAAAGTTAAATTAATATAAACATACTACTGCACACTCCACCTAACAGACTAAGTTTTATAAAAATTACCAGCATAAGGTAGTTGAGAACCCCCATGAGTGTTCAACTGCTTGATTTTTTCTTTATTTTTCTAATTACAGGATCTGGAGTAAGTGAGGGAACACAGCTCTTCAAACAGCAAGTAATTTTTGTTCCATTTTCACAGCATGTGATACTTCCAAATGGTCAGTTCTTGCTCACAATATGGGCAGGATGTCTTTCTTACTTACAAGATCAGGAAGATTTCTCAGGATAGAAAGAATCAAGCAAGCAAGTACTGATCACCAGAAGTAAAGTGAAAGTTATGTACTTACCATAACGTTAGGTCTGTGGTGGTGTATTCTGTCGAACCCTCTCTACAGATGGGTGTTGGATATCCATCTTTGGCTCCTTCAAAGCTTAGGATCCAGTGCTCAGGCTCTTCCCTCTACCCATAATTCTCCTGCCTCACAGGAGCTACCTCTGACTGAGTTGCCTCTCTCTCCTAAAAACAACCTGACAGATGTCTTAACCAATGGTGGAGAGAGAAAGAGAGAAACAAATTAGGGAGTCGCAGTGGCTAAACTCCAAGATCTAAGGCAAAGTCAGTCATATCTGTTATAGCTGACATTTACTAATAAGAAAATATCTGAATAAAACACCAAGGCAGGATGGGGGATGGAGGGAGGGTAGTAGATGAATGGATGGACTACAACAACACAGATCTAACATTATAGTAAGTATGTAACTTTCGTATATGATGTTGTCTTTCCATCTATTCCTCCACATATGAGGGAGTGCCCAGCTACATGAACACTTGGGTGGTCTCAAGGGAGGATATTCCTGAGTACAGCCGAACAGAAAGACGTCCTGGCTCTAGACTGAATGTCCAGTTTATAATAAGAAATGAATGTGTGTACTTTTGACCAGGCAGCTGCAGCACAAATATCAATGATGGGGACAATGGAGAAAAGAAGCTGTAGATGGTGTCACTAATCTACTTGACTGAGATTTGGGTTTTGAAGCCAGATTCAGATCTTTTTGTTTATACATGGAGTCATCCATCTAGATAAAGAAATCTTTGATACTGCTTGGCCCAATTTATTCTTTGCAAATGAAATGAAGAGTTGCTTGCATTTTCTGACAGAGACAGTTTGATGTAAATAAAAATACAACTGGCGATGAGCATCCAGCAAGTGCAAGGTGTACTCACCCTTGTTGGAGAAATCAGGAAAGAATACTGGCAAATGTATAGCCTGATTGATGGAGGATTCTGATGCCACCTTTGGAATAAAAGATGGATTTGTCCTCAAATAAACTCTGTCTTTATGAAAAAACAAGTAAGGGGGGGGGGGGTTTGAAGAAAGCACTTGCAACTTAGAAATCTTTCTTGCAGAGGTTATGGCCACCAAAAGTAAGGTTTTCAATGACAGGTACTTCAAATCAACTCTATCAGCAGCTTCTAAAAGGGCTCTTGTAAAGGACTATAAGACAATTGTAAAATTGTAATATCCTAAGGTGGAACTGGATCTTTAAGGGGGGGGGGTGTAGCAGGAAGGTGCCATGAAGAAAAGCTTTAGATAACCTGAGAGAAGCTAAAGGGGTGTACCCTTCTCCTATGTGAAAAGCAGAAACTGCTCTCAGTTGCACCTTGATAGCAGAATAACTTGCTCCCCCTTGAAAAAGATAACCCATAAAATCCAAGATTGTAGGAAGGGAAGGTGAAAGGGGGTCAAGGTCTTTTTTCTGATGCTCAAATAGAGAACAGAATCTTTTCCATTTGCTTTTGTAGATCTTCCTAGTAGGTTTACAAGAGGAAGACAAAATGTATACAATGGAAGGGGAAAACCTGGCTTATCGAACCATCATCAGAATTGGAGAAAACATGTGGTCAGTCTGAATGTCCGTATGTCCACGTGAGGCTCAGATGGGTGTGATATAATATCTGGGTCTGAAGCCCAAGTCCCAGGGCAGGTGACTTAGATGAGGATGAAAGAAACCTTCAGCTCCATTACTTTCTGCAGAAAATTTGGCATGACGGGAAAATAGGGAAAGGCGTAAAGGAGTCCTGGAGGCCAGCACCCCTGGGTGACTCCCCTTCGTGAGGAATCAGAACAAAGAACTTGCATTTGGTGTTGATGGGAGAGGCAATGAGGTCACAATAAGGACACCCCCCATGGTTGAAAATTTTCTCTGTTACAAGAAGATCGAGGAACTCATTAGTGACTACAATAGATCTGCTCAACCTGTCCGCCAGAATGTTGGTTTTCCTTGGGATGTGCATTGCTACCAGAAAGCGACAAAGATATTGCCCACTGCCATACTCTCATGGCCTCTTGACACAAGGAGTACAATTTGGTTCCTCCCTGATAACTGATATACCAAATGACAACTATACTGTGTGCCTAAATGGAGATCACATCCAAGGGGAGAACGTTCTAAAATGCCTGCAATGGTAGGACTCCTCCCTTCTCCAAGATATCTGAAGGGTAGATTAGCTTCTAGGGGAGACCACATGCCCTGGACTGTCCTTCCTAAATAATGACCCCCACCAGGAAGGAATCCATGGTCACAATGGCCTGTGGAGGAGGAAGAATAAAAGGAAGTCCCTCTTGAAGTAAAGTGGTAGTCAACCATCAGCAAACGGTGTTGTCTGCAAATGTCTGTGAGAATAATCAGATGATTCATTGAGTGATGCCTGAAGGACCACTGTACTAAAAGTGTCCATTGAATTACTATCATGTATAACCTGGCTACAGAGAACAGAGTAACGGAGGCAGGCACAAAACGTAGAAGGTGGATAAACAACTTAGCCAGTCATTTCTTCATGACAGAAGATGTTGAGCATGTGACAGGATGTGTGACTGAGGAAGCTTCACAGTTTGCAATGGTGTGTCTAGAAGGGCTCCGATAAATTCCAGCGACTGAGTCGTCCGAAGCTGGGACTTGTGAAGATTCACTGTGACTCCAAGATCAATACACAAACACAGCAAGGAATCTCTGGCAAGTAAGAGTAGATTCTTGTATGGGGCAGTAATGAGCCAGTCATCCAGATAAGGAAACACCCAAAATCCCTGCAGATGTAGGTAAGTTGCCATTACTACCATACACTTAGTGAACACCCAGAGGGCTGTGGTGAGACCAAAGGGCAGAGCTCTGAACTGGTAGTGACTGCCTCCCAGTCAGAAGTAAAGATAATTCCTGCAGCACCTGTCCATTCTGATCTGGTAGTATGCATCCTAGAGATCTATTAAGTACATCTAGTCGTTCTTCAACAGAGGAAGAACTGACTGAACTGTGACCATCTGAAACTTGGTTCAAACTGCAAATCTGTTCTATCAACTTATCTCCAAAACTGGTCTTAGATCCCCACTTTTCTTTGGCACTAAGTAAGTTACAGATCCTCTATGGTCTGATGAGACCTCTTGGATGAATCAGTTTTGTATAAGCTTCTCTATTTCTGAAACTGCAAATTCTGTTTGCAAGAGTGGAACATTGGGAATTTTAATCAGAGGTGGGGTAGAAGAGAGGAAAGGGATGAAACAGCCTTTGATCATTATTTTCTGTACCCACTTGTCTTGGGTGATGGATGTCCAGGCCATGGGATGCAGAGACAAGTGTTCCCCAACTGCCTCCAGAGTAGGACAGCCAACTTTCAGGAGTGCTGAAAGGGCTTCTCCAAGATTGGAGCTCTGAATTCTTGATTCTGAGGAATGCCTCCGTCTCTTGAACAATGTCCACTGCTCCCCTTTGTCACAGGGAGCTCTGTCTCTCTAAGTATCCAATGAAAATCTCAGATATTTCTGAACCATATTCCCTTCCCCCCACCTTCTGATTCCTAGATAAGATGTGTCGGGGAGATGGAATTTGATCCTTATGGCAGACAGAGACCCTGTTCACTCCTGAAAATGGTTTCTTTAAATTTCAGACCAAATAGGGTTGATCCGTCACAGG
>NC_056733.1:1136431041-1136453541 GCF_019279795.1 Protopterus annectens | reverse complement strand
TCCACAAAGGTGGCCTAGCAACAGACCCAGGGATTTACAGATCCATAAGCCTGACCAGCCTCATCTATAAGGCTGTGGAATGTTATCATTATGGAGGTCATAAATAAAGACATAGGCAACCTCCAAACCCTGGATCCTACCCAATCTGGCTTTGTCAAGGGCAAATTCAGCCTGTTAAATCTGGTGGATTTCTTTGAAAATATGAACAGGGCCACTGACGAGGGCAAATCTGTGCACACAGCATACTTCGACTTGGCAAAGGCTTTAAACACAATCCCACACTCGGGCCTTACTGATAAACTTAGCAAACTGAATGTAAATCCCTCTGTTGTAAGATGGGTTGCTAACTGGCTCACAAACCAAACACACACTACACTATCAAAGTGGGTGACTCCACATCAACCAGCAGACCCGTTACCAGCAGGGTGCCACAGGGGTCAGTGCTGGCCCCCCCTACTGTTTGGTATATACTTCTCAGATGTTCAGGTCAAAACTAAGGGGTTGTAACTGGCTAACTTTACAGACGACTGCAAATTGGGTTCAATTACTGAATCCCCAAATTATGTCAGTATACTTCAGGAGGGTCTTACACAGACCAATGAGTAGTGTCTTAGTCATGGTCTCAAACCGAATGCAAACAAATGCATCATCATTCCCTTCGGCACCAATAATGTCCCGTCACACTGCAAGGGACCTGGGATCACAAGTTGACTGCGACCTTAGCTTTGACTACCATGTGTCTACTGTAGTAAGGAAGACTTTCTATGTAGCACATTTGATTAGTAAAGGCATCGTCTCAAGAGCAAAAGAGGTTATAACCCCATCTATACTTGGCACTAATCCAGCCCATAATTGGGTATAACACCACGTTTGGCATGTACCGTACAAAGCACCTGCAGGAACTGGAGAGACCTCATAGGTGTCTAACAAAGAAGATCAAGGGACTCTTACACAGACTGACTCAAGTCCCTGTCACTGTACTCTGTATCGTATAGACTTCTTTGGGAGACTTATGCTTGACCTACAGAGCAATCACAGACCCATAAATCAAGCGGGACTAGGGCTACCCATTCCAGGGACCTAAATATGGTCTGCAACTTAAATAAGACATGGTGGAGTAATAGATTTATCTCCCAGAGATTGTCATATTTTTGGAATAGGGTACCAATCCATGTCAAACAGAGCACCTCTATGACACTGTTCAAGAGGAACCTGGACAAGTGGATGGGGAACCACAAATTCTTAACTGAGATAGTACGCACAACACTGCTGAACATGGGCAGTCATTACTACATGCCTCACTCCTCCAGCATGCATCCTAGGCATATTTTCTGTAATACAGTGGATAACCAAGTTACATGTATATCAAAGCTATACACCAAAGGATGAAATCTTCCTAAGGGAACAAGTTATGCTGGTTGACAACTTTAAAGAAATAGGCTATAGTGAAAAAGCAACAGGAATGGATGCAGTGAAAGCGATTGACTTAAGGACATGGAAAGGATGACCCTACTATTCAAAATGTCAAGATAATCAGTCAGTAAGACCCAGAGCCATGACAAATAAATTTAAATGTACACTTACTTATAGCACTGACAATTTGATTTTATGTGATGTCATCAGGAAGCACTGCCAATACTAACATCAGATCTTAAGATCAGAAAAAGATTGTTGGCGATACTCCAAGCTTTGCTTTTAAAAATAAGGAAAATCTGAAAAGATTGCTATGCCAAAAGGATGGCATTTACAGCAAGGGGACATCTTTTGAATACGCACGTAAAGGTACTTGCAAATGTGGCTTTTGCAAAGCCTGTCATTCGATCAATACAAGTAATGTCTTTAAGCATCCTAAAACAGGAAAATTTTACAGTTTACAGGGTCATGCCACATGTACCAGCAAAAATACTATATATATTGCTACATGTTCCGTCTGCTCCGCTTATTATGTGGGAAAAATGAATAGAATGCTGAAGGAATGCATTCGGTGTCATTTGTCCAATATAAGGAACAAAGTAGAAACAAATGCCTTATATTCACATGTGAAAAATAATAGTACTCATTCTTTTAAGTTCATGGTCCTTTCTGTTATAAGAGAAATGAAAAGAGGAGGTGATTTATGTAACTAAACAGAAAAAGAAGAAATTAAATGGATAATGGACCTGAGGGCTAATTGCCCACCAGGACTGACTGTATTAATACTGCTGAAACCAATCCTGAAAGAACGTATGGTTGAGCAAGAAGGTGTGTCGCCACTGAGCTACCTGATTGGAATAAGATAGGCAGTGATGTAATGGATGGCAGGAAAACAATTGGATCTCATAGGTTCTCTAACTAAAGAAGATAGGAAATGATGCAATGGATGACAGGATTATAACTGGTTCTTCTAAGTTTTTAATCAATACTGTCAGGCATAGAAAACAGGATCTGAAGAAGGCTACAGCCAAAAGCGCTTGTCCTTTTTGTCTGAATTTGGCTTTGATTTTAAAGTTTTTATTTGTTTATTTTGTGGTCAGTGCATGGTGGTACGTCCATTCTTTTTGCTTCTTAAACCCTGAAAGGAGGTTGAAAGAGAATAAACTGGTGGAGTCCTTGGAGAATAAGCCTCAGCTCCGGGTGGGAGAGAGGTTTGTGAATATGCAGGGAGGCCTCTGGCTGCCAAAAGCTGGTATACCAATCTGACTACGTTCAATTCTGAGGGACTCCTGGTAGAATGGATCGACATTCCTGAGGGGGACACAGGCCTGTCCAGAAAAGGTCTTGGTTGTTGACCCAAGAATGGGTCTACTGAAGGGGAATATCTAGTCCTGGGAATTATTATTGGATAGACTTTTGCACCATAGGCTGTTGTGTGTAAGGGGAAGGTGAAACCAAATGAGAGGAGTGTGGTCGTGGTGAAGGAACTATTGTCGGTGCTGAAGCAGTGGTCAGTGCTGAAGAGGTTTGAGTCAGTTCAATGACTGATGGCACCGATGTAGACTGAGTCACTTTCAGTGCCGGAGTGATGACACTGTCACTTTCAGTATTTTGGCTGTCAGTTTTGAAGTTACCACTGGAACCTGCACTGCAGCTTTTATGACTTTGCTTCCTGTGCCATAAGAGAAGTAGGCACAGAGTGGCTTCTTTTCGTCACATCTGGCTTTGGAGATTTTGAAGACTCTGCCTTAGATAGGGCTTCACTGAAAGGACATTTCAACAAGCCTTTTAGGATAAGCTTATTGCACCGCTCTGCAAAAGTACACGTGCTAAAGCCCTGAAAATTATTACAAGTTATGTCCAAGTGAGGAGCACACAAACAGTACATGCAATAAAGATGTCCATCAGAATTGGGTATCTTTCTGCCACAGACAGTTTGAAGCCAGATGTCCCCTTGTGTTTTTCCGCCATATCAAAAACAGTTGGAACACACATACACACACTCACGTCGCACAAATAGAAACCAAATTTTTTTTTTTTTTTAACGGCTATACCAACAATGGTATTGAAGAAATACCCAACGGGTATAGAAAGAAAAAGGGAAGAGAATACCAACAATGGTGTCAGTCTAAAGACTACCAATGGTAAGAAGGAAAGGGAGGAGGCCTGTCACCAACAGTGGTAATAAGATCTACTGTAAGGTAAAAGGGGGTGGGTAGAAATAGTCAGAAAGTAGTCACATTCAAAAAAGGGAAATAGAGAGTTTTAGTCAAATATCACTAAAAAAGACAATGAAAATAGACATTTTTAAAACACTTAGCTGAGAGCATTTGCTGGCGCATCCAATTTTCGACATGGAAAATGAGATCTGAGGTGATATGAAGAGAGGCACTGTGGACAGAGCCTTAGCTCAAGAGTTTTTGGCTGGCGTGAGCTGTGTATAATGGCAGAGTCTTGGTCAAGAATGAATAAAGATTGACAACATCAGATAGGTTCATAGGTTGGTACTAGGCTATCAGCCCTAGGGCCTATAGAAGCCTAGCCATAACAATTCCCTGGCTATTTCTTCCCAGAATATTTACTTTCCTGTTCCCCTGTCTAGCAGGGCAACTGATGGGATCCCCGGGGTGAATATACGTTCATAGGTATATGACAGATAAATGGTTTTCAATTATTTTAAACAACTTTTAAACTGACAGGAAAAAAGTGCACTCCCATTTATAACCGCATTTTAATCTCATGACAGTTAATTAAAATGAACAGTCGTAGCTTAAAAATGGGTCTGTATTAGTTTGCCAAAAGATATTTTTAGCAAACACCTCCTCATTGACATATAATGAGCAAAAATCACTTCCGCAATTTGTAGAATTTTCCCAGGGCATTGAAACAGTTGCCCTGCAGCACAATGGAACCCACAGTGCACTAAATCAGACCCACCTAAGTGGGGGGGGGACTTTGCCTCCTCACACCCCCAATGTGGAAAGCTTCACCCCCATTCCCGCTAACTATATATACCAACTCCAAGATCACACTACAGTGGGGTAAAGAGAAAAGTTGTGTAGTTGATCAACTACTTCATTGCCCTGAGAAAATTCCACAAATTGCAAAAGTGATTTCTGCTGATTAGGTGTCAATGAAGAGGTGTTCACTGAAAATATATTTCAGCAAACTAATACAGACCCCTTGAAAGCAACTCTCCTAAACACCAAAGTACAACACAACAATTTTTATAATGTGAAAGGTTTGGCCCCAAATAAAACTTATCTGTCCGGCTAGGGAACAGTACAAGCTGACCATGGATCACTGAAATCCCAAGTAAGAGGATATTGTTCGACATCAGAAAAGCTCTGAAGGGTTTGGCGCCTAAACCTGTCTTTTTAGTCAGCTCAACTCAAACTGACTAATGGCTTGGGCACATGAAGGTTTGGAAGGTGGACGGCAGTTGTACTCTTGCCAGGATTTAAACAACATGGGTAAAGCTACTGCAGTAGTGATCAATATGATTAAAATCACTGTATATGGTTACTGTAAGGTGTGGGTCATGCATTGCAGTCCTTAAATTTTAGTTTTAGCACCAGAAAAAAAGTGTGCAACTTGTTTCCTTTTTCCAGCTTTACCCATGCAAAATACAAATAGATTTTACATATATCTTTACTTTCACAATTTCTCTTACACCTCGTATTTAACTAATTGATAATCAGTTTGCCTCCGTGCATTTTTTTAACTCAAAAAACCTGAGTGAGGTAATGTTTTTAACAAATGAGATATATGCATACTACCTGCAGACAGGAAAGTAAGAAAAAAAAAGACACAATTTTGCCTTTTCTGCAAATGTTGTCATCATATGAAATTAGCGAAAGCATAAAGGAATCCAGTTGGGCATTTATGGGCTATGGCATACCCAAGTAGTGTCTCCAGTGAAGGAATAAGGCATAAGAAACACTTGCGCTTGGTGCTGGCAAGTGGATGCAAACAGATCACAGTAGGGCATCCTCCATTTTAGGAAGATTTTCCTTGTCATAGAGAATATGAGGGATCACTCATGTAGTACAAGCAGGCAGCTGTTCAGCTTCTCCTCCACAAGAATGTACTCTACAGGGATATGGACTGCAACCAGAAAATGGTTGCACGGTATGGCCCATTCCCATACTCTCATAGCTTTTTTGGCCTAGGAGGCTGAATTAGCTTCTCCCGTTTTCCGAAGCATCATATACTTGCCATGTTGTTGCTCATATTGCTAGAACTACCTCTGAGAGGGAGTTCTGAAAAAACTTGGAGTGTCAGAAGGGCTGCTCACATGTCTACTATATTGATGTGCAGGGAAAGTTTTAATGATTTTCAGACATCCTGTACCATCTGCCTGTTGTAATGCACTCCCGTATATACAAGGCCAAACACATCTGCAGTGGTTATCACTATGCAAGGGGGAAGATGAAAGGGATTGCCTAAAGATAGATTGTCATTGATCCACTGTGACAACTGCTGCTTGCAAGTCTGAAAAATGTAGATTTACAGCTCTTTTTTGATGGGTTGGGATCTCCAAAATGGAAGATGGCAATGGGGCAAACAGAAAAGAAAATTCTGTAATGCCTGTGTATGGCTATCCTGACCCTCATGTGTACAGTGGTGACTTTTCACATCATTGGCAAATGAACCCTGACCGCCTCGAAGCGAGAATAGTTGGGTAAAGTTTCAGACCAGCTGCTGACTTCCCTTAGGAAAATAGCATCGGCATGAGGAATGCTAAAACACTGTCCACGTTCAAGGCCCTATGAAAAACTACCCTAATTACTAAGGTTCTTTTCAGAATGCTGCTTGTACTGTTGTTGCCTATGTCAGAACCAGATCTGATGTGGGCACTTCTGCAACTTGAAGATATATAAAGAGGAAGAAGAAAACATGACTGAATGCAGTTAGAATTTTGTCATTCTGTTCCTTTTCCATATGTACACTGACATTAAATCATGTGCCATCTTTACGATGTCCTTAAAGGGTGGCCTTGACAAAGCTCATCTAAGTCATGAATGCCAGCACATAGCAAAGCATGATACACAGCTCACATAGAGATTTCCATGGTGCAGCAAGCTACTCAGATGGCACAGTCTGGTACAGTGAACAGCAATGTCAACTAGGACTTGAGTTTGTCTCGTAACAGGTTTACCCAGCAACTGTACAATGGTATATATAATTTTGTGAGATTTACCTTCCTCACACAAAGCAGACATTTTAAGGACTGATTCATGATTTTAATTCATAGCTGTTATAACTGCCCCACTATGAAATCAAGATACACTTTAATTACGATAAGAATGCTAGTCTTCCATTTTAAATTTCTTTTATAAGTATAACTTTAAATTCCTCACTTGTGATGTTTTCTACCTCTATTACTTTGCTGAGTAAAAACACACCCATCCCCTCCACAAAAGTACTTAATTAAAAAAAAATTATATACTAGACTGTTTCCCCACTGCCTGTTCCTGTAACAGAAACAAGTAAGGAAGAAGCACTTCTTGTCCCTCCAATTCATTCTCCTCATCCAACAATAGAGTTTTAGAAGTAGTCATGATCAAATGAAACAGCTAAGTGACTCGCAAACAAATGTCTACCTGACATACTTTTCACTGTATCCATCTCCAAGGTCCTCTCTGTACAGAGAGAGAGAAAAGTGTGTGTGTGTGTGTGTGTGTGTGTGTGTGTGTGTGTGTGTGTGTGTGTGTGTGTGTGTGTGTGCTTGTCCAGTGCAGAAACTATAAATTGCTTTCTTTTTTTCCCCACTGGTACCAGACATCCTGCTTGGAATATTTAGAGTCAGTTTGATTGCTCTGTAGAGAACAGGCAAGCATCTTTTAACATGTGTTTATCTTCCTTACAACATTTTCAGGAACCCAGATGAACTGTGTACTTAAATTTTTCTATCAAAGAATGCAGACACTTTTTTACAAGAAAATCTACAAAGTAACCACTTCCAAATTGTATTTTGAAATTTCATCTCACTTGTTCCCTGCATGTTTCAAAGTGCAAAGATGACACCTTATAATGCAGAAAAACAGGCTTGCATACCAACAGACAAGAATGCCCTCAGAACCACAAGCTCTTAAGTGCATTCACTTGGAAAAATAGCATAAATGAATACAGACTCAACAAAAGAAATTGACATAGGAAAAAAATGAAAATCAAACTGCAGAAAACATTGTATTTAGCTGTAGCAACTCACCTAGTTTGATGTCTCCATCAAGTGTTAGCAATATATTTCCTGCTTTTAGATCTCTGTGAATTATTTTCATATTGTGGAGATAGAGCAAAGCTTCAAACATCTGTCGGCAGACTACTTTAATCTGAGGTTCTGTTAGCCCTTTATCAAGATCTGTACAATGTTAAAAAAAAAGAAAAAAACAAGAGTTTTGAGATACAAGCAACAAAAATGCAGTACATAATACAAACACTACACTGAAAATATTACATACAACTCCTCAATACCCACAGCTACTTGACAGTGCATTTTTTGACTTTACGAGAAACTGTATATGAAAATGTAAACATATAACTATCCAAAGTAACTGCAACCTATACTCTATACATAAAGCTTGAGGTAACATCTCAGCTTTCACAGCACAATTGATACAGACAAAATGGCACCAAGAAATAGAACCTGTTATGCCATGAAAGTACAGTTAAATAAACTTACCATAAAAACAGTAGATGTCTGAATAGACCACTACAGCAGTAGCCTAAGATATGTGGTTATATCTCACCTGGTATACAACAGCCACCTTGTTTCCAAAGCTTAAAAGCAATTCCACACAGCCAGATTGTCAAAAGCTCAAGGAAGGCAGTGAAAAAAAATCAGTGGCCTGGATGCTAAGTTCTTCAGAGCTTTCAAGCCAATTGAAAAAGGGAGGCTACAACCCTGAAGGAAGATAACTCTACATATACAAAAATCAACATCCTCAATCTGATGAACAAAAATCAAAAGGGTGGTGGAGAGAAAGACAGGCTATTGCAGTAGTGATCACTCAAACATCTACTGTTAAAATAAGTTTACTTACACAACTCTACTACATTCATTATTTGATCACTGCTACAGTAGCCTAAACTATATAGGTAGAATACAAAAGAACAGACAGTATGGGAAGTGGAAGAATAAGGGTCCAGCAGCTCTTGGAGAATAGTTCTAGCAAAGCATGCTCTAGACTTGGAAAAGGAGTCTAATTTGTAAAGCTTGTAAACATATGTATAGAGGACTAACTTACTGCCTCCTAGAGTCCACCCCTTTCCAAAAAGCCGCTGAAGACAAGGCCTTTGTATAAAAAGAAGTTATGTTATCACCATAATGTTCCATCTGTGTTGTCCATTTCCATTCTTCCTCAACTGTTGGGTTTGGATCCATCCCCTAGATCCAACTTGGTTGCTTTCTATAGCTCATGGAACACTGAAAGTTCACTAGCTCCTCTCTCACCCTCAATGGACCAGTCCCCTATCATACCTCAGATCTTGTTTCCTGACTTTTGGTGACTATGGAAAAGAACAAATACCACTATCTGGAGCTGAAATAAAGGAACACTGGTTCCTTTAGCATCTTCTGATCCTCCCAGAAGTCAAATTGTAGGGGGTTGGAGGGAGGCAAGTTGAGGAAGAATGAAAATCTGAAGGGGAAGGAATCTGGGTAGAATACGCAAGGGACTCATCAAAATCATATTCCTCATCAGAGGAATTCTGATCCCTAGACCTTTTGAGGGTGGAAGAAGACCAAGGAGGAGTTGGGGCAGAGACCCCTTGAGGAGGCCTCAAAGCCATAACAGCATTGAACAAACCCTGTGTAAAACTCTGCCATTCACTTTGATGGTCCTTGGAAGCAGAAGAAATATGTTTTGTCTTTTGCTTCTTTTTTAAAGCGACGTCCACCTTGTGAAAAGAAAAAGGCTCTGATGCCAGCCTGCACTCAATCATAGCCGGGACTTGCTCCCTAACCAGTATCTGAGGAACCCCCCCCCCCCAAGGCTCTTTGGTGATAATCAGCCGCAGGTCCCCCTGAGCATCCAAAGTGGACATCTGCAAAGCCTCGGAGGATGTGCGAGAAGCCGGATCCATGCCGGCCTCCAAACCAATCATGGCAGAGGAATTCAGCCCAGAAACCAGACAATCCTCCAGGCTTTCACCAGCCTCAAGAGAGACGTCCAGTAGAGGAGGCACAGTCAAAGAATCTGGCCTGACTCTTTTGGCCTTCTTCAAAGATGGCTGACCCTAACCCAGGGAAGTACTCTCCACAGTGTCTTTTGCTAAAAACTTTATATGCTGGATTTCCAACATAAATGGTGAGAGAGGAAAGATGACTATGCAAGGTCTTTCGAACAAAAGCCTGAGAAATAGTACAGGCTGTATGGTCATGAGAAGCTCCTAAACAAAACAAGCACTGCTTGTGACAGTCTATGGGGAATCAGTCTCAAACACTGGCATCTACCCTTTCTGAATGACATGAAACCCACAAAAAAGGATAAGTCAAAACCCCCCAACAGGGCACTTATCTGAACAGCTAGGTAACCATCAACGACTCAAGCGATCAGAATGACAATGAATGATAGCATTCAGACTGACAGCAAAGTTCTGAGGATGATACATCCGGACTTCACCTTTATGCTCTATGCTTTGCACTGAGAGCATGTGTGAGATGTACAGCGTATCAATAACAACCTAAGGGCTTTGGTACACTGGTTGAATGTCGGCCACCCTTGGCAAGGGATCCCTCATGTTAAAAATACTGTAACAGTGAAATGGAAGGACATCTATAGTACAAAAAATGAATGTGTTGGAGGGAAGCCCTCTAGCTTATCAGTGGGAGTGGTAAGCACTAGGTAGCCTATCTACCACAAGAGGAGTGGTTTCTGGCCCAGAAATTGTAGTTTATTAGCCATTTGGGCAGTTTTCAATCTCTTTCAACTTTCTAGTTTAAAACATTGTGCTTGCGCGGGTTTGCCCTTGTTTTAGCTCAGTGGATCCTGTTTTGGCATCCTGCAGACTACAAGAGCAACTACAAGGAGAAAGAGAGACTTTTAGTACCTTTTTGATTTTTCTTCTGAATTTACTGCTTTCTGCACTTGTTTTACGTCATTTTTTTAATTTAACTGCATTTACTTACACTGTATTTGTCTTACTATTGCTACACACTCAACTGTGCTAGCTTGCACTGCATTTAAAGTGTTTTTATTACTGTTTAACTGTGTTTCTGCAAAAAACAAAATAACAAAAAAAAAAGTTCTAAGCTTGTTTCCTGCAACTAGTCTAGTCTAGATACAGATTAGCTGTATCCAAGACTGTTTTCTAAGTTTCTGAGTCTCCCAGACCTTTCCGTGTTGGAGGGAAGCCTTCTAGCTCATCAGTGGGAGTGGTAAGCACTAGGTAGCCTATATACCACAACAGGAGTGGTTTCTGGCCCAGAAATCGTAGTTTATTGGCCGTTTGGGCAGTTTTCAATCCTTTTCAACTTTCTGGCTTAAAAGCCCGTGTTTGCGCACAGCACAGTGCCGCTAAGCTGAGGTAAACTATTACTGGTGCCAGAAAGTCTGCTCAATTTTTCACTTAAATCTTGCTAGATCGCTTCTCTCTTGCACTTTAATTAGCTTATTTACCTAGCACTTCACTGGGCTTTTTTGTAGCAATTATTGTAGCACAGAAGTGCTATCAGCACTAGACATCCTATAAAGAAACAGCTCCAGTACTTAGTAATGATGACCATCCCTCCTAGCATGTCTAAAGGACAGTTTCCTGTGCTTTCTCCTATTAACGTAGTGAACTTGGGCATTCTGAGGCAGTGTAGCAACTGCCTCATGTGCACAGACAACCCTCTCATCTTACCTCCCAACACTCAGACTTGTGAGAGATGCACTTGTATCTTCAAACTGGAAGCCACGCACTCTCCAGCCAAGACCGGAAAAGCTGGTCAAGAGGAGAAGGTCAACAATTGCACCATACCACATGGAACACAGACTTCCAGAACACCTACCATCACAGCTCTCACATAAAAACACACACCCACCTTCGCAGAGGCTCTCAATAAAAATCTACCCAAACAGCAGAGCTCTCCAAGGCAGAAACGCACTTGACCACCACAACACAGCACAAGCCACAAGACACATAGCTCACCTACACAGTGTGCCCCTCGACCTAAGCCCCTAAGGTAAAACAACTTGCCAAATACATTAATCTTAGATGACTCAATACTGAGGCACACAGATGTCCCACTCACTAGGCTGAATAAGGAGAAGGTAACAGTCTGCTGTCTATCAGGTGCCAGAATCTGCCATATAACACATGCACTCAGGTCACTCCACAAGTACAAGTATGACTCTGTCATTATCCATCTGGGTGTGAATGACCTGAGATGCACCTCCCTGGACTACATGAAAAGAGACATGGCGGAGCTCTCTTATTTTGTGGCCAAGGCAGGTATGACCCTAGCCCTGAGCAGTATCCTACAGTCACCAAAATAATACCACAGTACAAACAGAAAATGAGTGACTTCAACAACTGGCTAAGTTTCTGGTGTCATTCTAAGGGGATCCAGTATTTGTCTGCTTGGGATGAATGATTGACAGACCTCAATGTTTTGCCAGAGATGGCCTGCATCTGTCACCTCTGGATTTCCGGTTACTGTCCAAGGTTCTTGCCACCCCTATAGTGCCTTTTTTAGGTGGTGTTCCAAAGACCACATTACCAATGTAACAGCTACAAATAAATGCAATCTGAGGGTCATGCTGCTCAATGCTAGAAGTCTAAATCTCAACATGCACTTGCTCGAAGCACTCCTCAAAATGGAGAACATCGACATTTGTGCTGTAACACAGACCTGGTTTAGAGCGGCAGAAAGCACCCCTGCACTACCAGGCTATAATTCATTTCACACCTTTGGGCCCCAGAAAGTACAGTTGTGTACACTTACCATAAATGTAGATGTTCGAGTGTATTCACTGTTGCAGTCATTACATTTGGGTTATCTGCTTGCAGGTAGCCCTCAGTCGGCCTGATTAACAAAGTCTTGGGTCCTGCATCGGTTGCTGTCTCTTCTGCTGTGATGTTAGGTCGTCAGGGGGTAAAAACAGCCGACGTCATTACATCAGTTTTTCTTGCCCCAGATGTCAGGTGCCCCCATAATGGGAAGCAATTAAATAGATAAATATGCAAGGTTATACCTCAAACAAAAAATCAAATACACCAAAAAGCTTTTAAGCATTGAAAAGGAGAGAAGAGGTATAGCCAAACAAAGTCAGGGGGCTGGAGGGAGGGTAACCAGGACTGCAACAGTGAATACACTCGAACATCTACATTTATGGTAAGTGTACACAACAGAACTCCAGGTAGCAACTTCCATAATATCCCTGGGTGGGGACTTCCCCTTAGGAATGCTGTAGAGGTAGAAGTTGCCCTAGTGGAAAGCGTCCTGACCCCTTGAGGGGTTGGTTTCCCATGGTGTTTGTAACAGAAATGGATACAGTGCGCTATCCATTTGCAAATTGTTTGTTTAGATATGGCCTTGCCCTCTGCTCCTGGTGCAAAACTGACTAGTAACTGGTCAGACTTCTTGAAGGGCTTAGTCCTATCAAGGTAGAACCTGAGCTGTCTGTGCACATCTAAAGAGTGCAGGATCCTTTCTCCTTTATTTTGAGGATTGGTTGAGAGCTACACTGGACACCACTTTAGGCATAAAAGTAAGGTTAGTCCTCAGGGAGACCCTGTCAGCATGAAAAATAATGAAGGGTTCCACAGCCGTAAGTGCTTGTAGCTCAGACACTCTTTTGGCTGAAGTGACAGCCAAAAGCAAGGCTGTTTTCCAACAGAGGAATTTAAACTCTGCTGAAGCTGCAGCCTCAAAGGGGGGGGTAGCGTGAGCTTTTCCAGTACAAAGTTAAGGTCCCAAGCAGGGGTGGGGGCTCTTCTTGGTGGCCTTAATTTGTTGGCCCCTCTCAGGAACTGTTTGATGAGAGGATGAGAGGAGAGGTGGCTCAGTGCTGTAATGAGCCAAGATGGCAGAGGCATGGATCTTAATGGAAGAAAAGGATAGGCCTCTGTGGAGTAGATCTGCTAGGTAAACCAGGATTAGAGGTAAGGAGGGCAGTGCTGTGTCCGCTCCTTTAGACTTGAATCCAGGAACAATACCTTTTCCACTTTTCAGCATATGATTTCCTTGTACTGGGTCTTCTGGCTTCAAGAATGATGTCCAGCACCTGCTTGCTTAGGCTGGTCACTGGGGGAGAATTCAAAGAATAAGCCAGGCTGCAAGGTTCAGGGTTTGAAGTTGCAGATGCAAGATCTGTCCCTCCTGCTGAGTGAGGAGGGTTGGTATCTGGGGTAGGTGCCATGGTGGTACCGGTGGCAGGCTGCACAGTAGTGGGTACCAGTGCTGGCATGGCCAGTCTGCAGCAATCAGGATTGCCCTTGGTCTGTCCCGTCTTATCTTGAGTAATATTCTTATAAGAAGAGGCAGAGGGGGGAAAGCATAGAATGAAAGGTTTACCCATTGGAAGGATAGGGCATCCACTTTCCAGGCCCTGCTGTGAGGTGTCTTGGTGCACAATTTTCTGACCTGGTGATTGTAGGGGGAGGCAAAAAGGTCTTTCTGGGTTAGAAGGCTGAAAGTGCTGGGGTGTAATTGCCACTCATGTGGGTCTAGGAGATTTCTGCTTAAGTCGTCTGCCAGAGAGTTTTGTTTGCCTGGCAGGAATTGAGCTTGCAGATGAATATGCATGTCCAATGCCGTGTTCCATAGGGTCATGGCTAGCCTGCAGAGTGGGTAAGAGTGGGTTCCCCCCTGCTTGTTGATGTACCACATAACTGTGGTGTTGTCTGTTTTTATTAGCAGGGGTCCTGGTGAGAGTAGGGATCTGAAAGCTGTCAGAGTGTGCTGAACAGCTAGCATCTCTTTTTGGTTGATTTGCAGATGAATTTGACTTGGGCTCCAATGGCCCTGAATGCACTTGTCATCCAGATGTGCCCCCCAGGCATAGTCTGATGCATCTGTGGTTAAGGTCTGGGCGGTGTGGAGTTGTGTAAAGGGAAGTCCTTTGTTGTGGTTGCATGCTGCTGCCTACCAAAGAAACTCTGTCCTTAGACAGGGTTTGATAGTTTCCAGGTCCTGAGAATGTTGGCACCAAAGACTTAAGTACCATTGAAGTTTCCTCATATGCAGTCTGGCATATGCAATTAGTAGAATGCAAAAGGCCATGAACCCTAGAGCCTGCAGGATTTTCCTTGCGGGTAGCTGGGCAATGGTGGCCACTTGAGCGAAGTAGCCTGTTAGATAGGCTTGTTTTTCTGGAGTAAGGAATGCCATCTGGGATGCTGTGTTCAAGCTTGCTACCCAGGAATACAATCTTTTGACTGGGGACTAGTTTTGATTTCTTTTCATTGACAGTGTACCCCAGGGAGGTTAGAAGGTTCTTTACAAATGTCAGGTGCTGCAACAGCTTTTCCTGTCTGCCTGAATCAGGCAATCATCCAAGTAAGGGTATATTTGAATCTTTCTCTATCTGCAATAGGCAATGGCTGGAGCCAGGCATTTTGTGAAGACTCTGGGAGTAGTAGATAAGCCAAAGGGAAGTGCAGAGAACGGATAATCCATAGATCCTGCCCTGAAATGTAGATATTTTCTGCATGAGTCCCTGATAGGGATGTGCAGATAGGCTTCTTTTAGGTCTAGGGTGGCTAACTAGGCATCTTTGGACAGCATAGGAAGACGTTGCTGAAGGGTGAGCATTTTGAATTTTGGTACCACCGGGAAGGTGTTTAGAATGGAAAGATCTAGGACTGGGCACCAAGTGCCCTCTTTTCTGGGTACCAGGAAAAGTCTGGAATAAAACCCTTGACCTACTTGTTCTGCAGGAACAGGTTGAATTGCCGTTATGGAGAGCAGAGATTGAACTTGGTTTTGTGCCTCTGCCCAGTGGTTTGGAGGAGGGTCTGGGAACCCTTTTGGGGTTGGCAGTGTGTGGAAGTAAAATATGTACCCCTGGGATACAATGTTGAGGACCCATTGGTCTTTGGTGATGGAGTTACAGTTTTTTGCATGGTGGGCAGGTTTTCCTCCTAGGGGCACGAGCAATTGGGCAGAGGTGAGGAGTGGAGTTGAGAAGTCATTGTGAATTCTTTCCATAAGGGGGTGGCTTAGCACTCCCTGTTTTAGAAGTGGAGGTACTCCATTGCCTAGATCTCTGCATACCCTGAGACTGTAGTCTGGGTGGTCTGTTTCCCCCGAGTCATGTTTGAGATGGCCTTGAGGGGGCTGGAAAGGACCAATGTTTCGAGGGGCAATGCCTACTAAATCTTGGAGGCTGCACCTGCAAAAAATCTTTGACTGTCTGCATAGACTTAGCTTTTCCTTCCATCTTTTTTAGAACCTCTTCTGCGTTGGTGCCAAAAAAATTGTCCTTATTCAAAGGAGCATCAGGTAATTTTGATTTGACATGGTCTGGCAAGGTCTGTTCCTTAAGCCAAGCATGCCTTCTCAGTACAGAACCAGTGACTGCTGCCCTGCACAATGCTGCTAGGGCGTCAAACCCACATTGCAAGGTATGCTTGCTGATTTGGCTTGCAGAATGCATAAGCTCCTGTAATTCTTTATTTTCTGCACAGATGTGAAAGGTAGATAATTTTTGCTCAATAAGTTCCATAATATGTTGCTGGTATTTCAGCATATGAAACTGACAATTCAATGCCCTAATTGCAAGAGTTGCAGAGGTGTATACTTTTTTACCCCAGCTGTCTAAACCTCGGGAATCCTTGTCCAAAGGGGTGGGATTCTTAGCTGTAGTTGCTTTTATTCCTTTAGGCCCTTGGGAAATGACCTCTGGGTCAGCAATAGGATTTTTGAAAAGTAATTTGTGGGAGTCAGGGACTCTGTAGTACTTGTCTGGTTTCCTTGGAGCAGGGGGTAAAGTATCAGGAGTTAGACTGGATTCCATAAGGACATCATCCACAACATCCAGAATAGGAGGGATAGCTAAAGGTCTATGTTGTGGCAAATCTAAAAATTCTCTGAGTCTCTTTTTGGACTGAGGATAATCCTGGCATTCCCAGTGGAAATGCTCTCAAAGTATGTAGGGTTTCACCAAAAGAAAAATCCTCTGGAGGCGAAGCAGGGGGAATGGATTCCTCTGCATCTGAATACTCATAAGCAGATAAAGGCAGGTCTTCATATTCAGAAACCTCAGAGTAGTCAGACTCTTGGTCAGTTAAAGCTGCTGGGGACAGGTCTCTTACTCTTTGCAGGGGAAGGCTGGCTTCCTCTAATCAGCATGATCAGGTCTTCTGCCATTTTAAGCATTTGAGATTGTGGTAAAGAAGCAGGTGCTTGAGTCTGGGTCGTCTGTTTTTTAGGCGTAGCTCGTACTCTTGGTCTTAGAAACTCAGTAGTTTTAGACAGAACTGAAGATGCAAAAGAAGTGGTCAGTTTGTGTCGAATATAGGTAATGCGAAGAACTTCCTCGGAAGCCAGTGCCTGCACAGCAGCTCTGGACCCATTCATGGTAGAGACATCCACAGGTTATGTAGTCAAAGAAGAGTCTTGTGGCATACCGGACTCTGAACGGGTCTCTGTAGCGGCCTGCGAATCTATCGAAGTGGGCATCAGGGGCTGCGAAAGCACCTCACTGAGTACCAGCGAAATGACAACTAGCTTAATGTAAGCATCGTCAGCAGTTTTGGACTTGTGCGATCTGTCTCTGTCTTTTTTCTTTACGTTTTTTCGGAAGATTGGTTGTCGGATGGCTTACTGAAGCCATTTCAGAATACAGAGATCGAGAGCAAAAGTATTTAGCGGCAATAAGGGCCCGACGACGAATAGTTTGGGCATTGAACAAATCACAGAACCAACAGCAAGGTACATCATGGTCTGGGTCTAAACAGGTGGCGCAGTAAGAATGGAAATCTCAGTGTGGTATTTGCTTTCCACAGGCGAGACAATTGTTAACTTTTTCTGACATCGGTTAGAGCAAGAAAAAAGGATCCCCAACATGATACTTAGCTTCAGAAGACTTCAGGATGATTCAATTCAGAAACAAAAACTCAGGTAGTGGCTGACCAGCACTTGTGCAAACTGCTTCTGCTTCGGGCTCCTCGGCAAGAAAGACTGATGTAATGGCATCGGCTGCCTGTTTTTATACCCCTGACGACCTGACGTCAGTCCTGGAGTGATAGCAATCAATGCAGAAATACTAAGTCTCTGGTATTCGGGCCCACTGAGGGCTACCTGCAGGCAAATAACCCATGTGTGATGACTGCAACAGTGAAATACGCAGAGCATCTATAGTGACTGGCTCCCAAACAAAAGCACAAGAATCTTCAGGATCATCTGTTTATTTTGATGAGATAGTACACGTCCTGAAAATTGACTGAGCACATCCAATCCTCCTTGTGTAAATGAGGTAGAATGGACTGAACCATGACCATCTGGTACTTCCTCACATATTGGCTCAGATTGCATGGATACAAAATTGGTCTCAGGTCCCTTGTCTTTTTTAGCACCAAAAAGAACCTCAAGTAAGTTCCGAATTCTCAATGGTCTGGTGGGAACTCCTGGATGATTCTCTTGTCCAGCAGCTTCTAAATTTCTTGAGCTGCAGCATCTCTCTGACTGGGTGGGATGTCAGGAAGGTTTCTTCTTTTGGATGAGGTAATCTGGAAAACTAGTATGAAATAACCTCTGGATATCATTTTTGCACCTAGGAATATTTTGTTATAGCAGGCTAGGTATCTGAGCGCAAGGACAAATGTCCCCATCTACCTCTAGAGGTGAGCAGTTGGGCAACCCTTCAGGAGCATTGAAAGGGTCTATCTGGAAAGGAATCTCAGAAACCATGGTTTTGTGGGTGTCCTCTGCCATGAGGACAGCATCTTCCATCTGAACTCTCTCCTCTGCCTCTGGAGGAGTTGTCACTGGGTGAATCCTGGAAAGATCCCTGGGACTTACAGAACCACTTCTTCTTGTTTCCTCTTTGATTCCCTGAAAAGGATCACTGATGACTAGAAAAGAGAATCCCTACAGCAGACAGGGTCTTCCATTCTTGCTTGCTGTGGAAAGTAGTTTCTTTCACATAAGGGCCAAACAAGGATGCTCAATCAAAGGGGCCACTGATGAAAGAAGACTTGAAAGGCTCCACAAAATCACACAAGCACATGTCTCCTTATGGCAAAGCCTGAATCTGTTACCAGTGTGGTATCCTCTGCTGATGAGAAATCAACCTCATGGACACATTGGAAATAGCGTGGTCAGCTGTGAGAATGATATCTTATAGTCCTCTAAAGACATGGACTCCAAGAGAGAGATTTTAAGAGTTCCTTGGTCAAATCCCTCTGCAGTCTTGTACAATGCACCAAATAATTCAGGGACCTCAAGGCAAAGGTTGCTGAAACAAATATGCTCTTTACAAACCTGTCCCTGGACTCTCTGTTAGGGAGATGCACAGAGGAGCTCTGTTCTGCTAGCTCCTCCTTAGTGGCTGCTGCCATAACCATTGCATCAACAGGGACTTCTTTGCTCCAATGCGGTTTCTCTTTTGGAGAAGCTAAAATTTAATCTGGATGACGTGGGATTGGTTCAACATAATCCGGTTACTTCCATGCCCAGTGAGAGACAAGGTCAATAAGCTTATTGGCTGAGGGAGTCACCCAAGATGTAGATGGGCCAGCACCAAATGCTTTCAGAAATACTGACTCCTCAGGGGAAGGATTATCAGAAGACCAACCACCTTTCCATTTAAGGATCTCCAAAATGTCTCCAAATGAGTCATCAAGTAGAGATCTAGATGACCCTTCCCCTTTATCAAAGTCACTATCTTCAGTGAGAGATTCCAGGGCAGAAATCTATGTGCTTCCTTTTACATGTTCTCCTTCCCCTTGAACCTCCTCAGTGGGATGCTTTAGGGAGGTGTCAGTAGAGAGGGGTAGTTCTTCTATGGGAGCTGTCTGGATACTACTTTGACTGGCTGTCCTTGTAGAGTAGGTCTGATGACATCAGTGCTCTGAACCATAGAGAGAAAAAATGCAGGATCCAAGGATGTACGAGAATGGATCTCTAGAATATGAGAACACCCTCTCCACAACCTTAAAGGTCAACGGACCAGGAGAAGACATGGATGGCTGCACTGGAGCCGAGACTTCCAAAGTAGGCAAGCTGTGACTTTGTCTGGATCAGTGCCTCAAGCAGGGAGCCAGACCTGAGCTATCTAGTGCCAAGACCCCAAGGGGCTTGATGGCTTTGACATCAACAGAGTAAATCCTGGCCTGATAAATCTGACAAATCAGCTCTGAGACCCATCCCAATCTGACAGAACATGAGCAGTACTGGTCAGTGAAACCGTTGGAGTTGAAGATGTAATAGCCTTTGGCTCCAACACTGGAACTCTTGGATTTGGGGGCTCCAAGACCAAAAGATGGATCAGAGAGGGAAATGCAAACGTATGGAATGTGGAAGGAAGGCCCATGGATCAGATGGGAGACTGCGCTGGTATAACCCTCAAAAGGATCTGAGCTCTGAAAAACTTTCCTCATCATCCTAACACTTCAGCTTCTGAAAGACTCTTAGAGGACCTGACAGATGACGTAATAGACAGCAGTCTAGAGTGTTTCCTCGGAGTTCGCATGAAAAAGGAATTGAGCTGAGGAAAAACGAGTCAATAACAAACTTGAGAGAATGAGTTTTAGAGTATGAGACATGCCAAAACTAAGATCCAATGGTTTTGGACCCACAGACTGAGCAGGAGGACTGCCTGAAACAACTATGGATCAGTGGACTTAGGATCTGACGTTTTTCTCTTTGGATCTGCCGATGTTGGATCCAATGATCTATGTAATTTCTGTGGAGGCTCTGAGGATGACGAAGTCGTCCGAACCTTAGGTGGAGACCATTTTCTATACTCCAAATGAGCCTTCAAAGATTTGCTGGGGCCAAAGATTTGCTGGGGTTTTAGCCCCAGAAGATTAAGATGAAGGAGATAACGACCCTTTGAAGAGTAACTTATTAATCCTATCTGCAATAGCCCTTGACTTTACTCATTCACTCCAATGGAGCTCAGGAAATTTGCACTGTAACTTCCAATAGGCAGAGCTTAAGCTTTTTGTTACACTCAAATTATGTCCTTACAGTTCAAACCAATGTTCATATCTCTGGAGCCACAGGGGTTATGAAAAAGTATAAATGGCAAAATCTTCAGCAAAAAAAGAGGCAGCATTATTTAGGTTCTAGATCTTAAACCAAGTTTTATAAGTCACACTAAACACAGTAAAAAGACTTTCAGCTTTTCCCGGTTGGGGTCGCCACAGCGGAACTCCGGTCCGCTCATGATTGGCAGTAGAATTTTATGGTGCCGAGTTGCCAGACCGACGCCCAACCTTCAAAGAAGGCACGCCCATTCACAGTCGCACCTACCTGCATGTCTTTAACGTCACTCGACCGAGGGGAGGACATGCAGACTCCACAAAGAAGGCACTCCAGCCGAGAATCGAACGGGAGAACCTCTTGCTGTGAGGCGACAATGCTAGCCACTGCACCACCGCGGCTTGACAAGTCACACTAAACACAGTAATGATTACATTTGTAAAATTTTGTAAACAACTTACAATATATCAGCAACCACTCAAGTTAAACGCATACTGTCAAGCAGCATTTTATTCATCTGGCTGAGAGCTTTTATATGATGCTAAAGAGTTCTGTCTGTGTTACTTGGTTATTGAGATATTTAGAAAAATGTGAAAATTACATCTATATTAATTAATATCATAAAACAACAGTTAATATCGATTAACCTGCACTAGTCCGAGGTCAAATATTAGTGCAGTTGAATATGCCACTGTGTAAGCTTTAAGATAAAATCTATTAAAACATTGTATAAATGGTTTTGGAGTTATTGGTAAAAATATGAACAAGCAATATTTGACACCAAGAGGTGTCAGTAGGAGTTAACTGCAGATGCACTTGGAGGCGTCTCTCGGATGTAATGAGTTAAATGTAGCGCAAATGCTAAAGTTGTGCTGCCCCTAAACAAACGCATTCCCTGTGGGTATCTGAATTCAGAATTTTGTACTCACAGGAAGTGCATCTTTTAAAACCTGTAGGCTTCTCAGTCATAGTTCTACAAAATCAAAAGTAAAAAAAGAAAAGAAAAAAGATGAGATTTTTATTTATTTATTTTTTTTACAGTAAAGAACTATCAAAAATGGTAGTGAAAAATACCCTGTTAAACTAGGTAAGATGCATACCTCTCAACTGTACAGATCTTTGCCTCACATTTTTGGTCTGTTCCTCATAAATTATGTGATTTTCTGGATTTTTGTAACAAATCAGTGAGAACTGAATTCACTAAGCGTTTCAGACTTCATATCCTTCAGAAAATGCATGGTAACACAGCGACTTAAAGTTTATAAAAGCAGTACTTAAAACTTTTCCCCATTTTTTTTATTAAACACCTTTATTCAATTATCACTTGTAACACTGGTAAAATTATATTTATATAAAAGTAATCAAACTGTATTAACATTATACTTCACATATATTGCTATATATATCACAACCGAAGCAACATTACATAAATTATTAATTTCCTGCCCATTTTTTTTTAAAGAAGAAACATCCTTACTTAACTATCACTTACAACATAGACAATCATACATTTATATAAATGAAAACAAACCACACCTACACAATCCTAGTTGCAAGCATTTTACATCACAAACTATATTGAGACACTTCCAGTTGCAAACACTATACAACACTTATAATCTATCCAATCATTTTCAGTCAAAAATTACATAGGTCCTTTAAACCCTTCCTATTTTAAACCTCATTCCACTCCTGTATGTATTGCTCCCACAATTCCCATTTTTTCCTAAGTAGTTTGCTCCTACCCTTTTCTAAACATCTCAAAGCCAGTTGCTTTTTTTTTGTTACTATATTCATTTCTAGTATAGTTGATTTAGATTTTGATTTCCATTATCTAGTAATTGCTTTTTTTGGCAGCGACCATAATTACACACAGCAAGGCCTTACCATGTCTATGCAGTTCTGATTCTGTATCACAGCTCAGAAAAATCTTCTCCCTCACATTC